>NC_064626.1:1093881326-1094184356 GCF_023864275.1 Schistocerca cancellata | reverse complement strand
AAATATTCCACAAGAAATTTCCGGTTTTTTCAACCAAAATTGGCCGAGAAAAAAATGTGTTGCATTACTTATTGAACTGCCCTCGTATAAATCAATATGGACCGCTGGGATTTCGAAGCGCTCCGGGAAAAACAACCAATACACAAGATGTGTCTAGAATATTCGGTGAATAGAATCACAAATTAATGTAAATAATAGACAGAAACTAAATTTTCAACGAAGCTTCGTACATTGTCTACAACAGCGTTCATGATGCTTCCTTAAACTGTGTGTCAAAGACTTCGAAATTAACGAAGCAATTAGGTCACTTGTGTTTAGGAGAGTGTCGAAATGCGATTCACGATGTGCACAGTGACTGTGACGGCTGGCTACCATTCTCCAGATCCTTGTGATGACGGTTTCTAGAAGAGATGAGTTCGTGAAATACGTATCACTGAAGTATCCACGTGTTTTAATCTGTGTTATATTCTGCTCATCCATCAAAATATGGAAGACAAATCTGGAACAGATGTACTGCTCAACCAAATATCCGTGAAAATCCCATGAACGTAGTTGCTGCCAGTCAATCGTTGCTAATGAAGAATTCCATCAAGATCAAGCCGGGGATACGTCCGTCGAATTTATGACAGCATTCGTCTCAGTTGCTTAATTTTGTCTGTTCTTATGTTCAATAGAGCATGTTCTATTGTGTGAAGTTCTGTTTATACCCCGAAAGAGTCTGAGCCAGTTGAAAACTCAATTTCTGCCCACTGATTCTTTTTAGTCATCTGGACCCAACTAGTATACTTCTGTATGTCCGTCCTTCTAACTGTGATCTACGGGTCTTCGGCCGCCCACTTGCGTAATAAAATGAAACAATTGGGGCCCTCGTTTTGAAGTTACTATATTACAATCAGTTTCGGTGTCACAATACACCATTTGAGGCCTTAACTCATGCTAACGGTGTGAACTACAATCGTATACACGATCTGATCAGAGGCCAACCTCTATGAACTGACTTCCATGGAATACTGTTAAACCCATGTCGTTTTTACTGTATTCTATGGAAGCCAGGTCATAGATATTGACCACTGATGGGACCATGTATACAACTGGAGCCTTAGCGTCAGTTATAACCTGAAGATGCTGCACTGAGTCGCTGAAACTGGTTACAATATCATAAAATTACATCAAAACGACTGCTACAGGTATTTCAATTTACTACGTATAATCGTAGGCGTTCCTATCTCCGTTATACGTAACTTGATGTTTGTGTGTTATTCCATTTAATTACGATTTATGTCGTTCGATTTGTTCCAGCAAAGAATTCTGTTTGGCTGGTAAGGGGACAGCAAGAACCTCCACTCGCCTATTTGATTTATATCCACAGGATGTGTAGGACACGACAACGACTTCAACGTATGTAAATAGGAAGATGCAGTTCTCAACTGTTTTCGCGAAAATCTTTGGAAATTTTACTCATATTCGTATATTTTGTACGACCACTAGCGCTCAAAACCTCCGCAGCTGAGCGTGTTAAGTAGTTAGTTTCAGGAATGTGGGGTCCCTGGATCTAATATCCCTACCTGCACTTTTTTCCCACCTTGCGCAAACTATCATTACTGAATGAGTCATTCATTGTTTTCGTAGCCTCTGTCTTGAAAAAAGGAGGAAAAAGAAAGATGAGAAAAATTTGTAATGCTATTTGGAAAAAAATGGATACACAGGAATTTACAATCAAATCAGTATGGTCGCTTTATTTATGCCATTTTATCTATATGTGTGGCGAGTATAATATGTAATCTACGGAGTATTGTACGAATCAGGATGATGCTGATCGTATAAACACGGGAAAAAAATGGCTCTGAGCACTATGGGACTCAACTGCTGTGGTCAGCAGTCCCCTAGAACTTAGAACTACTTAAACCTAACTAACCTAAGGACATCACACACACCCATGCCCGAGGCAGGATTCGAACCTGCGACCGTAGCAGCAGCGCGGCTCCGGACTGGAGCGTGTAGAACCGCACGGCCACCGCGGCCGGCTAAACACGGGAAAAATAATTGTTGCGACAACAGCACTTGTAATGGAAGCCCTATCTTTGCATGGGTTACGTTTGTAAGCGACCCTCGGTCATCACCCAATTCCGCGCCGTATCCGGCATATCTAGTGTTAGAATTACGTGGAAGTGAAATGAAAAGAGTACTCCAAGCGAGATTCGATCCACAGACCTCGCGATTATGAGACTAAGCTCATATTGTCTTGGCTGCAGTATCCTTGATCACAAGCGACCATACAAAGTATGTAATCACGAGTAAATTGTTCAAACTCTATTTTTTTCGAAATTGGTTGAGAGTTGCGACTTGCTAATTACATATGTTAGTCTTATTCGTGACCTACAAAGTTTGTCAGTATGAATCAAATAGGTGAGGGGAGTTCGTACGGTCCGCTTTTGAGTGTGTCCGATGCTGTGTGGCGCTTCTCGATATCCTTTTTTCGTGTGCACGTTCAAACTACCATTTTGAACACAGGTTGACATTTATACGAGAATATCGGTCCATTCACGGAAATTTTACACATATTCTGTATTAACTACTATGTAATCTAAATGAATAGAGAATGGCCATAAAATCTGCACACACAGCCAAAACTCAAGCAAGAGGGGATCAGTGAAGAAAAAATATCGAACTTCTTCAGCTTGGAGAAGAGGAAAACCACATAAAACGAAGATTAGTGGACCTTGCGGAAGCAAATTCCGTATGTAAGGACCGAGGGCCATTAAGCAGAAATAGCGACAAAGGAACTATCGTCTGGAGAGGAAGTGTTGCACTAGACGGCTTTTAAATTGGCTACAAATGTCCTCCCCCCCCCTCTCTCTCTCTCTTTTGTCAGGACCCGATATCCTATTGAGCAACACTTCTTTCTTTCAGAAACGTGCATGGAGGCAGTAGCAACCTTAGTGAAACATACCTATATTCACCTTATGTGAGAAAGGAAAGCCAAGAAAAACGTAATTTGGATAATGTGGCCAAGATTTAAATCCATCTCCTCCACATCTCAATTTCATTGACCTTTCATGACATTCAGTCGCTTGTTACATGGTTAATTTTCAGTTGTTGCAAACTGCAGTGTATTTAGATGGCCCTTTGTGTGGGTGAAACGTATTTCTACATCTACTATCTTCATACTTTCATACGTACGAAGTTGCATATATAAACGTTACATTCATATGTATTATGATATTACTGGAAAAAGTAGTACAATGTAGAGACAGAGGAGGAAAATAGAAGCATAATTGAAGATAATACGCACGGGGATACAAAGAGCGGACCGTAGCGTCGCTCTCCGTAAGTGATCTAGCGCTGAGTTTATCATAAAGCCCGCATGTAACAACATTGTTGAGATGTAGTAAGTATTTCAGTGATCTAGCTGCAATAGACAGAGTGATAAGTAGCTGTCATAGTAGGTTTGCAACGATGCGTTGGAATATGGAGCAGTAAGTATCATCTTAAAAACAGTTAATTACTTCATGCGTCGAGTACTTGAGTCAGGGACGGACAACTATTCGGTAACTTCCGAGAAGGTGGCAGGTGCAATATCTTTCCAAACATCTGCAACCTGTACACTTGCCTATAATAATAGTACAATATGATAACTGGTCACTAAAATCGGCAGGCGTATATAAATATATAAAATTAGTAGTTGGTTTGTGGTAACTGGTTGAAACTAGATATAAATAGCAGTGAAATTTTGAACTCGGATTGGACAATGTTTTGGAAGGACAGGAGTTATGCTATGGCAAGAGGTGTGGTCATTGCAGTTAAAAGCTGTTTAAACAGTGTTGAGATCGACACTGGGTCGGACTGTGAAATGGTCTGGATCAAGCTGTCAATCAGACATGGAATGACCATTGTATTAGGATGTTTTTATAGACCACCAGCATCCGCAACAAGCGTCGCAGAGCGTTTCAGGGAAAGTCTTGAGTACATAGGAAATAAATACCCAAATTATCCTTAGTTATGGGTGGAGACTTTAATCTGGCATCCATTGAGTGGGAAAATTACACGTTTATCACTGGGGGCAGAAGCAAAGACTCGTGTGAAGTTATTCTAGGAGCGCTCTCAACATACAACCTTGAGTTATTGGTTAGAAAACCAACTCGAGATGGGAACATATTAGATATCTTGGCGACAAACAGACCTGATTTTTTGAGGAAGTTAATCTAGAAGAAGATATTAGCGACCATAATGTCGTTGTGGCTTCTATGTCAGTGGAAGTTGCAGAAACACCAAAGAAACAGCGTAGAGTTTTCTTGTTTGGGAAAGCAAATAAAAGTGTCATTAATGAATATCTTCACAGTCAGCTCCAAGCACTCACCGCGGGACGCAAAGATATTGAGCATCTTTGGTCGGAATTTAAAGGTATTGTCCACCATGCGCTAGAGAAGTATATGCCTATCAAAAATATAGGGGAGATGAAAGGATCCACCTTGGAACAACAAACATATTAGGAAATTCCTTAGAAGGCAGAGAATTTTGCACAGTCGTTTTAAACGTAGTCACTGTCCCACTGACAAACAGAAATTATGCGAAATGAAAGCAGCTGTCAAAGGGTCAATGAGAAATTCTTGTAATGAATTTGAATACAATATTTTATCTGCAGATTCTAAAAATAACCCCAAAAAATTTTGGTCGTCCGTAAAATCTATGAACGATGCAAATAATTCAATACTTTCTCTTCCTGAAAGTACGGGTAATGTAACTGATGATGACAAACAGAGGGCCGAAATTCTAAACCTAGCTTTCAAAAACTCGTTTACGGTAGAGGACTGCAGCACCATTCCCCCTTTCAACTATCGAACAAACACAAGGATGGCTGACATAGTGTTTAGTGTATCTGGGATTGTAAAACAGTTAAGATCCTTAGACGTGAGGACTGCATCTGGCCCAGGCGGCATCCCCGTAAGATTTTATGTTAACTATGGCACAAATATAGCACCATTCTTATCCATCATCTATCAGAGATCACTGGAACAGCGAAAAGTTCCACGGAACTGGAAGAAGGCCCAGGTCATAGCAATCTATAAAAAGTGTAGAAAATCGGATGCGCACAATTACTGGTCAATTTTACTGACATCGATTTCTTGTAGAATCATGGAACATATTTTGTATTCAGACATAATGACCTTTCTAGAATCTGAGAAGCTCATCTGCGGAAACCAGCTCGATTTTAGGAAACAGCTGTCATGTGAGACACAGCTGGCCCTCTTTGTGCATAATATACAACATGCTCTAGATACCGGCTCCCAGGTTGGTGCCATATTTGTCGACTTTCAAAAGGCGTTCGACTCAGTTCTGCACTGTCGCTTGCTCCAAAAAGTGCGCCCTTGCGTACGGCCTATCCGATGACATACGCGGTTGGATAGATAGTTTTCTAACAGACAGTATGTCGTCCTGAACGGGGTGACTTCAACAGAAACAAGCGTGACTTCAGGTGTGCCCCAGGGAAGTGTAATAAGTCGGCAGCTTTTCACGATTTGCGTAAACGATCTGGTTGATGGTATTGACAGCGGCATTAGACTGTTTGCCGATGATGCTGTAGTCTACAGGAAAGTAGTATCACACGAAAGTTGTGAACAAATCAATGAGGATTTACAGAAAATAAATGCATGGTGTAATGACTGGCAGTTATCTCTCAATATTAGTAAGTGTAACCTACTGCGTATAACAAGGCGAAAATCCCCATTAACGTACGAGTACAAAATAAATACCCAGTCTTTGGAAGCGGTAGCATCCGTCAAGTATCTGGGTGTGACTGTTCGAAATGATCTCAAATGGTACCATCAGATTACACAATTAACGGGTAAGGCGAACTCTATATTGCGGTTTAATGGTAGAATCCTGAAGCGATACAGTCTTTCTACAAAGGGAATTCCTTACAATACTTTAGTTTGTCCAGTCTTAAAGTTTTGTTCATCTGTATGGGATCCTTACCAGTTGGGTCTAATTCAAGATATTAAGAAGGTCCAAAGAAGAGCGGCTAGATTCGTGACAGGTACATTTAGCCATCGCGAGAGCATTACAAATCTCATAGAAAGTTTGAAGTGGGACACATTTGCCATAGACGGCGCCTAAGTGGAAGGGGCTGCTCACTAAATTCCGAAATTCGATCTTCACCGAGGATGTAGAACGTACATTATTACCACCAACTTTCATATCGCGCAATGATCACCATTCAAAGATAAGGGAAATTAGAGCTCGTACTGAGGCGTTCAGACAGTCGTTTTTCCCTCGCGCGATCCGCGAGTGGAACAGAGGGGGGGAAATATGACTTTGGCGCAAATTGTGCCCTCCGCCACACACCGTTTGGTGGTTAGCGGTGTATATATGTAGCTGTAGGTGTAATCGAAATTTTATAACCACCGTGCCTATACACCAACAAACGTGAATCTCTCAGAAGAAACAACTCTAACTTGATGATATATGAGGACAATCATACTAATTTGCTTAGATTGACTTAAGATTTATCAGACCATGACATTTCTGATTATACTAAATCTGTGGCATTCTCCACTATAATGTTTCCTGTTTGCATCCGAGCAAAAAAGAAAGCTTGTTCTCCATATTATACGTATTGTGGTGTTCGCTGAAAGTCTGCTGACCATTGATTCTTTCTAAACCATCATCGGCAGATTGTCAGCACACAGCAAAACACGAATAACAGACAGGAAACGTTCTTCCTTTTCTTCAACCACAAACATGGAAATCAGACAAGTGTAAAATACTAACCAAGTTTACCAAAACAGTAAATAATCGAAAATTCCTCATTGGGAAACAGGTGTAAACAAATGTTGTGAATTTCAGAATTCTTGGGAATGATTAGAGTGCAGGAAAAAATTAAGCGTCTTGAGAATGATTAGAGCGTAAGAGAAAATTAAGCGTAGGCCTCTACTTGCCCACGTGAACACGGAGAGAGACGGGAATGTAAGAGGAACAGTAATATAACTGAATAATGCTCGTGCGCACCACAATAACGATGTCTGTGTTTACTTTATTGCATCCAATGAGGAAGTAATTGGTTGGTAGAGCATAAATTCCTCACTATAATGCCACTAAAGGTGCTTTGGATAAAGAGTAATGAAGTTCGGCTTGTGCAGATAAACTTTAATAATTACGTCTATCTCGTTTCTGTTCAGCTTTGTGAAAAGTGCTAGCTTGGTAACCACAACATACTAATTATATCAATCTAGTGATGTAACAGCAGGTTCTAGTTTGAGAATAACTGGTCACGGCCAGCAAGTCTGTTTATTTGATCTGTCGATCAAGTTTGCTGGTCTGAGCTTTTGAGGGCAAGGAGAACTACCTAGGCCTGACTGCGAAAGAATGTGTTTTTACGTCACAAATGCACTTTTATCTTCCGACGTCGTGTTCTGACGTTTCCACGAAAGTAATTAAATTGTATGCAGAGGGGACTGGAAATGAATAATGGTGCCCTTCAGCAATGTGGTTGTTGTTTATTAAAATAACAGTTTATTTTTACTGATCCGTGGTACAACGAAGCTGTAACTGATTTTCGTGATTATCAACGTTTACAGCACACGAGCTATAGCAGCGGTTCATCGAAAATAATGGACAATAATAATCATGAAACAACAGTGATCCGTTCAACGGACTGCGTAAGATATTACGAGTTCGAAATACCATGTAGTCATTTCCTATGTCTTGAAAAGACGCTAACTCTGGGATCACACATAGCAATTTTTAGCCCCCAGATCTGTCACGCGAAAATTTATAAAGCGATGATAGTGGCTGATACGCCACACATATCCCAAGTCACACTGTTACAGATTCCATATCGTCGAAATAGTTTTCTGCCCGGAACAAGACAGAAACATCGCCATTAACCGTAAATCTGCTTTCGAGAAAAATACCAAAATTAATTTATTGTACTTACTACAACTCCAATTATAAGGGTCAGTCAAATGAAAACGAGACTTATGGAAAAACATAAGTAAACTTGTAACACCGTAGTTCAGACACTACATACCTTTTGCTGATTTATTTTGCCTTTTTGTTTTATTTAACATTCTGTAGTTAAACTGTTGTAAATATTATTTGACTGTATCGATACCAAAAGAGTGTTTGCTTTTCTACTTCGTAAAAACTTTGATGTCATGGTTTGATCCTATGTATATTTAGTGTCTCTATCAGTTAAAGTCTTTGCCTCATTTGGAGGGAGACAAAACTTACTGTATATAATTGTAATTTTTGTGTGAATAATTTTTTTAGAAATGTCAATATGTGTAATTGATCTGTTTTATTTAAAGTGACTATTTGCGTCATGTAAATCGCTTATACTCACTTAGGGTTCTTAGTTCTTTATATGTATAAACGGTGTTGTGGTTCCCCTCGGCAACGGAATCATTCAGCGCGCGCAAAATGTGGTTGGCATGAACGAAGAGGTGGAAAAACGAGTTAGTCGGAAACGAGCTACCGAACTGCTGGAAGTTTATGATAGAACAGTGTATTGTGCTGGTGCCGAGAGAGTCTTTTTGTGCCTGGTTCCACTGTGCCAAAGCCTCGGGTGGATGGATTAATAAGTTAGTCCTGTTTTGGAAATGGTATCTATCATCGCCACCAAGAAATGACTGAGCTTACTATTACCAACAGCAAATCCACCTGCCAAGATGTACTCGCTACCACACTGCGCAATCAAGAATTATAGATTTGTAAAGTGATGGATCAGCACTTTTAGTGTGCTCAAATATAAGGTAACTAATACCTGAATTTATGTACCTACCTTGATTTTTTCCTTATCACAACACCACTCAGGTGCCTCTCCATTTGAACTATAACTTCCGAGTGTCCTGATTTTGAAAATTAATATTCAAAAGGAAAGACTATTACCTAATTAAATTGGTTCAAAATTGAGTGAAATAAATTATCTAAAATTATTGGGGATTTTTGTGAAGTCGAGGGAGCAAGTAAGCGTAGCTTTTGCGAGAACCTCACGGTATCTGAACTTTTTCATATTTTTTTTGTTTTGTTTTTATGATCTTTCAAAATTTCTCACTTAACTTCTGGTTTAAGGAAAGTAAAGAACTATGATAATAACGAATAGCCAACAAAGCATTTTGAGGTCAATTTAAATTAAATGTTATAAATGATTGGTTTGAAAAGCAATACCTACTGAAAATACTGACTGTAGAATCTGTTAAAATATGTAAAAGGTGAGTTAAGTTACATAAAAACTGTTTTCTTAAGTTGGTATTCTTAAGATTGTTTATGAAAGTGTTGTTAGTTTGCTTTACTACAGTGGTCAAGATTAAGCCCCCCCCCCCTCCATTGAAAGTTAAATGCACAATGTTACTTAATTATAGAAAGTTCTAACTACTCTTGATATTTACGTTGAATTCTGAGCTCATTGTGTTCTAAAAAGTGCAATATCAGTTTATGAGCACCCACTTACTGTTTTATCCTCACTGAAGGTAAAGTTGCTATGAATGTCATTATCCATGAGAACGGTTACTTCTTTGCCTGTAAAGAATACTGTGAATCTCATTGCAAGTGAATATTATTTAAATTGGTACTGTGCAGAAAATATCTGATGAAGAAAGACTAGGCCCATGCCCATTTTTCAGTTTAACAGTAACTTGCACGTGTAGTGCTATTCAAACTATTCGGTCTGACTAAGACCTGAATGCAAAAGTTTGTGTCATTATACGTTGTGCTTATGCAAATAGGTTTGTTCTGCTGTAACTGTCAATACTCTCTTTAACGTTAACATATGCTTGTGGCTGGGTTCATTGCACTCTCGTGTGGGAAAGTATAGGCTGTGTCTATCCATTGAAGTTACTTAAATCTATTTTTTGAACAGGAGTGTTACACATTCTTATGCCTAATTAGGCTGCCGACCATTTTCCTTTATCATTTGAACAGTTTAAATAGGTAAAATATTATCTGTTACTTGTTGTATAATTACGTAATTCTGACTTTCACGTCCAATAGGCAACCTCCTTTAGGCACATCACGGTCAAAACAACAAAATTCCTTTCAGAGGGTAACATTGCACTGCTTCTAAATGCCATAACTGGTTTAACAACATAGTTTCATTATACGTACTGTCTCCTGCCTTTGATTTTATGGTATAACAGTAGCAGTAGTAGTGTTATAAACTGTTTATAATTTCAAAAGTAATCGCCATACCTGTTAATATATTTATCCCTCTGTGAGGCAGGACGGTCAATGTCTTGATGGAAAAATGTTTGCTGTTGCCTATAGAACCATGATTGTACCCACAAGTACACCTCTTCGTGCGAAGGAAATCGACGCCCCCGAATGTCTTTCTTCAGGGCTCCACAAAATAGAAATCCCAGGGGGAGAAATCGGATCTGTAGGGAGGACGTGTAACGGTTTCCCAGCGAAACTTCTGCAGTACACTGTAAACAATACGCACGCCAGCTCCGGTCATGATGAACTTTTTCTTTGACTACGACGGCCGTCTGCTCACTTACTTGCTGGAATGCGGCGCCGCAATTAACGCACAGTGGTTCGTGCACACTTTGCAAAAACTGCAGAGCGCCATTAAGTCCAAAAGCCCAGGAATTCTGACGGACGTCATAATTCTGTTGCAGGACAATGCCTGCCCGCATACTGCCAACATTGTTTCGATTACGTTGCAAAAGTTCTGCTGATAATCTCTTACACATCCCGATTTCTCCCAATGCGATTTCCATATTTCTGGTGTCCTGAAGAAAGATATTTGTGACCGTCGATTTGTTTCGGATGAAGAGGTGTACGCCTGTTTACAGTAATGGTTTCGTAGGGAATCGCAAACATTTTTCCGTGAAGGCTGTGACCGTCTTAAACACAGTGTCATAAATATATTAATGGTTACGGCTATTAATTTTGAAATAATAAACAGTTTACTTTTTTTCCAATCTGACTCATTTTCATTCGACTGGCCCTCATACGTACATATACACTGATGAGGGAAGAAACGTGCTTAATAGCGTGTTAGTCCACCTTCTGAACACAAAACAGCAACGATTCTCCGTGGATGTACTCAACAATTCTTCGGTATATTTTTGGAAGTATGTGGCACCAGATGTCGACGTACAGGTCGCACAGCTCCCGTAAATTATGGGCTGGTAGTTTCTGGCGCGAAGATAGAGGGTGTAACCTCTCCCTCACTTATCGACCTTGATGTCAGTGAAAAATTAAACCACGTGTACCTAATGGAAATTTGGGAAAAGCAATCGTCACCGAAGTTAATCTGTCGGTAAAGAGGGAGGAAAAGGTTACATCTAAATGAAAGGAAAAATGCAAATGAAATTGGTGGAAATTAATTTTGAAAATGGGTAAAGTTAATAAAGAAAGTAAATGTGCAGTCGTTACGTTAACAATTAATTGGCGTTAATTAAATATTTGAGATTTGGGGAAAATTACGGTCGCCAGTCCTATGGACATGGCAACTGAAGGTTGACACATGTGTGAAAACTGAATGTTTGTCAGAAGTAATAAATTTCACTACACTCTGACTTAATTTAGCAAAATAATTAATAAAAGCGGAAAATTTAAAGTTAATTTAGTGAACATTGTTTCTGAAGCACTACGAAATTCAATAAAATAATGTTAGTCTTGGGCTACCTCAACAATCATTTCAAAAGCTACTTGAATCTACGCAATTTAGAAATAAGAGACTTAACTTTGAACTTGAATTAAATGATTCTGAACAATTAACAATAATAAAATTCAGTACGTACCAAGCTGAGCTGCAGTCACAGGTAAGCTAAAATATGGTAACAAAACTCGCATTCTGAATACTTTAACTGAACTTTGAAATTAAAGCAGTGAAATGGAATGATATTACTTTAATGCTGGCGTATGAATTTCAACGACACTCGGGTTCATTCCAGAAAAGGAAGGGACCCTGCTTGGTAATGCAGTTGGGACAATGAGCAACAAAGGTTCATGCTAAGTTGCTGTATTTTTGTGATGCAACAGTTTGAAAAGCTGAGGTCTGCCGTACAGTTCTAAAACTTTACGTGATTTTAGTCTTCCTTGTTGGTTGATTGAAGGTTTGCAGTCGTCGATCAGGGAGGTGGCGATAGTCACTCATCGTCGGCCGTCGCTGTTGCAGAAGCTGGATCAGGCGAAACGGGCTCTTGCTCTTGATGTGCGCCAGCTAATGCTTCCCGTCCGCGACACCGTGTCAGAAACTATCATAGCAAGTCGAGCGCAATTACATGCAACCAAACCCCGAAAGAGCGGCAACTCGCGGGAGCGTCACACAACACACCTGCTCCACCGCCCTACTCCAGCCAGACTCTCCTCTGCCCGCGCTCCACGCGGCAGAGTTAACACTGCCAAAGATCCTAAACACTTTGGTACTCCACAAGACCTATCGATGTAATCGTTCGATAGCGTTGTTTTCCCTAGGCCAGACTAAGCGTAAGAATACAAATAATAATTACAAAACAATCCAATTATGCATCGACATAAATGCATATAGAACAATTACAATATATAAAGACACAGAAATGTCATATCTTCAGGTAACAAAATAAGGAAAAAATTTATAGTACAATGGATGGAAATAGGAGGATATGCATTTCTCGCGTTACAAGGGGATAAGCTTGTGCAGATTTTGTGGCCAAAATACGAGCATGAATTCACTGCCAGAAGATGGCATCTGAGACGTGAAGACATCGAGCATGAAGGACGCAGGTGGATCGCAGTTTGGTTCATGTAGTTAGCAGCTGTCTTGGTGCCTTCGATTACTACCACAGGTCCCATGACAGCCCAGGTGAACTTGCGCCATGGCGTGAGACTGCCCCCCCCCCCCCCCCCCAAGAGCTGCGTCCATGGCACGTTGCATGTTTACAGCAGCCGTTCACCTGGATGATATATCCGTTCACGACCATCAACCCGGTGCAATAAGAAACGTGGTTCATCTTATCTCGCGATGTATTCCCACTGATTCACGATCTAACCTCGATGATTCTGTCCCAATGCAATCGTAACTTACGATATCTCTGAGTTAAGATGGGAATACATAGGGCTCGTCCGCTGCTGATCCCGACCCTGAACGATGTACGCCGAACTGTATGGTTCGAAATACTTTGGCCTGCACCATCACTGTGCTCTGTCATCAGACCTGCCACAGATCCGCCACCTATCCTGCTTCACGGACCGAGCAAGCCTCCGACCTCCCAAGTTCTGTGATGAGCCGCGGACGCACAGCACCTTACTGAGATCGGGTGTTCTGCCGATGTTCCGCGTCTTGCCAATACGGTATTTCGACCACGTGACTCGACTTCTTCATCACCTGGGAACACCCATGGAAGCCCAGGTGAATTTATCCTATGGCATAAATAGAGCTATATTATACAGACCATCAAAACATAATGGGAAAGACGTTATACAACAATGTTTACTGTGAGACAGGAAAGAATGGACTTAGCAACATAGTTGGCTAGCAAATTTTGGAAATTATTACGAAAGGGCTAGAGAACGAGACTCGCCGAAGGACAACCGCTAAACAAAATTAAAATGAGCGTTCATAAAATCAAAAACTTTTAGACTGTATAGCAATAATGACAGAAAAGGTAAATGTTGGTCGCACTAAAAGACAGCCATCTCGTGGAAATTGCTCCTATAGTCATGTAAGATGAGAGGCATGACCCACGTGAATCCAAGTTTGTCAAACCCCACAACTCTGGAGACTGGTGTACAGACGTTTCGAGAAGGTAGCGTGTCAGAGCTGTCAAATTTAGCAGTCACCCAACACATAGAACCACTGATATTTACGGAATGCCAGTGTCCTTAAACAATAGCTGTAAATCGAACGATTACTACTCCCAGCAAGTAGCCATCTGAAAGTGATTCAGCACTACCGCAAGAATAAAACCAGAAGAAATTAAGTTATGAAATAGACAGTAGTATCACATGAAAAAGAAAAACGAGTAAAACATTCCAGTGTAAAGTCCCACACTGTGCGTGGACTGATATGTCAAATAAGAATGATGAAAGGGGCAGACATACAAATCAATAATTTCCACACGTCTTACGCGATCGAAACAGTGTCCAGTTACAGCGGTTGGTCACCGCTGTCGAAGAACAGTACCGAACTTTTCGCTAACTAAATAAGATTTAACTAATGAGTCGAAATGCTGATGCCGACAGTTAAAAAGCAATTTAAGCAAATGTTAATTGGAAACCAGTCTGCAAATATATAATTTCCTTGGTTTAAATAGTCAATTAAAGTGAATGCTACACTACTGGCCATTAAAATTGCTACACCAACAAGAAATGCAGATGATAAACGGGTATTCATTGGACAAATACATTATACTAGAACTGACATGTGACTACATATTCAAGCAATTTTGGTGCATAGATCAAGAGAAATCAGTACCCAGAACAACCACCTCCGGCCGTAATAACGGCCTTGATACGCCTGGGCGTTGAGTCAAACAGAGCTTGGATGGCGTGTACAGGTACAGCTGCCCATGCAGCTTCAACACGATACCACAGTTCATCAAGAGCAGTGACTGGCGTATTGAGACGAGCCAGTTGCTCGGCCACCATTGACCAGACGTTTTCAGTCGGTGAGAGATCTGGAGAATGTGCTGGCCAGGGTAGCAGTCGAACATTCTCTGTATCCGGAAAGGCCTGTACAGGACCTGCAACATGCGGTCGTGCATTATCCTGCTGAAATGTAGGGTTTCACAGGGATCGAATGGAGGGTAAAGCCACGAGTCGTAACACATCTATAACGTAACGTCCACTGTTCAAAGTGCCGTCAATGCGAGCAAGAGGTGACCGAGACGTGTAACCAATGGCACCCCATTCCATCACGCCGGGTGATACGCCAGTATGGCGATGACGAATACACGCTTCCAATGTGCGTTCTCTGCGATGTCGCCAAACACGGATGGGACCATCATGAGGCTGTAAACAGAACCTGGATTCATCCGAAAAAAATGACGTTTTGCCAATCGTGCAACCAGGTTCGTCGTTGAGTACACCATCGCAGGCGCTCCTGTCTGTGATATAGCGTCAAGGGTAACCGTAGCCATGGTCTCCGAGCTGATACTCCATGCTGCTGCAAACGTCGTCGAACTGTTCGTGCAGATGGTTGTTGTCTTGCAAACGTCCCCATCTGCTGACTCAGGGATCGAGACGTGGCTGCACGATCAGTTACAGCCATGCGGGTAAGATGCCTGTCATCTCGACTTCTACTGATATGAGGCCGTTGGGATCCAGCACGGCGTTCCGTATTACCCTCCTGAACCCACCGATTCCATATTCTGCTAACAGTCATTGGATCTAGACCAACGTGAGCAGCAATGTCGCGATACGATAAACCGCAATCGCGATAGGCTACAATCCGACCTTTATCAAAGTCGGAAACGTGATTGTACGCATTTCTCCACCTTACACGAGGCTCAAAAATGGCTCTGAGCACTATGGGACTTAACATCTGAGGTCATCGGTCCCCTAGAACTTTGAACTACTTAAACCTAACTAACCTAAGGACATCACACACATCGATGCTCGAGGCAGGATTCGAACCTGCGACCGTAGCGGTCACGCGGTTCCAGACTGAAGCGCCTAGAACCGCTCGGCCACACCGGCCGGCCTTACACGAGGCATCACAACAACATTTCACCAGGCAACACCGGTCAACTGCTGTTTGTGTATGAGAAATCGGTTGGAAACTTTCCTTATGTCGGCAAGTTTTAGGTGTCGACATCGGCGACAACCTTGTGTGAATGCTCTGAAAAGCTAATCATTTGCATATCACAGCATCTTCTTCCTGTGGGTTAAATTTCGCGTCTGTAGCACGTCATCTTCGTGGTGTAGCAATTTTAATGGCCAGTAGTATATGTAAAGTGACTGAAAGACGCTGAAACCACAAGCCTGTGTCAAGGTGTTGTATGTAATCTCTTAGACTTTCCCGTTGAGATCGGTTGTTCTGCCGGTGGTCTGCCTCTTCCCAACACGATATTTCGACTAAGTAGCTCGACGTCTTCATCAAGTGTTCCCTAAGATTTCTCGGAGAACACCTAAAAAGACGTCGAGGTACGGCGTCGAAGTATCATGTTCTCCGCTTAGCGGTTGAGGAGTTTCTTTTTCAGGTAATTATTTCCTATCTTCATAGGAATTTTTGTTTCAACCAAATGGTGACTGAACTTCAATATTTCCGATTGATTGAGGCGGAAATGTCTGATAATGTAATCATGTCTCGCATCAAGTTTCCAAGATGCTACTCCAGGCGGGTGTAAAATGAATGGGCGCAATGGAAAATAACAAACGCTAAAATAAAGATTTGGCCCTGTCTGACTACCCCTGAAGCAGATCTTAGGATCTCTTAATGGACTTTAACATATAAATTACAACCTAAACATAAATGAATGATTAAGGCAACTAATACTACTAAATGATAAACGTTTTTCCTGATTATATATTTATTGTAGATTAAAAAAACCTTTATTTATATTACAAAGTTTACATTTCCTAAGTAAAATTACTAATCAATTGCCCAACTCTGCCCCCTATTATAACTGCGTTATCTAATATCAATAACGCGAAATGACTGACTTCATCTACCAACCAAACACTAGAAGACACTACTTTCAAAAATAATCTACGGTGGTGTGGAACCTCAGTGGAAATAAACTAACGTGATCACAGCTGTTTAGCTTTTGTAGCCAAAGCAGTTTGCCATATTACCGTATATACTGAGTCCGGAGCGTCGAAGTGATGGTTCCCGTACTCGTCTGCGACGATGGAAGAACCCCAGTCACAAATAAACTCTTTCAAACACTAGGACGGCAGATGGCGGTCCTCTGACTAATATACTCTAATACTGTTTTCTCCTCTCTGTGTTCTACAGACGAGAAACCCGAACTTCCAGCCACAAAAGACGAAGTTAAGATAACGTCTCAACGTAAGTATAGGCAGAAGAAGTGCTCTCTCAATTACTGAACACTGCGTACTCAACGACGACTTCCATCCCGGAGGTGAAGTCCAGAAACGTATAGGTTCGCAACAGTTCATTGCCTAACTATAAACTCTCCTGAGTGCGAAGACAGCAAGTCCGCCTGTACCAACAAAGCTGATACTCTGCGACCGTCACACACGGGCGCTCACAATGGAAGAATTCGTCTCTCCACCGCTGGCCTCCCACCATCGTAATTCCGAAAACGAATCGTATTCCCGAAACCACGGAATATTCTCCCTCTCTACAGATTCTTCCGAACGCCGACCAACCATATTTTAGTCTTTTGTTGTCCAACGCGGAAAATTTGCGAGGAAAACCTATACTCGTACAATGGTACGCTACTGAGTAAAAATCCTTGGAAATAACCCAGCCTGCGTGATTTCCGAGGTGCCACTTCTTCGTTCCTCGCACCTGCGCCCAAAATTTGCAGAGTTCGGAAGTATTATCCCGTTATTCTTCCGGCCCTACTACAATGGCGGCCGATAGCGGTCGGTCGCCCCTGTATCTTGTCTTCGCGCTCAGGTGTCACGACGTCAGTCTAGCTACTTCCTGTGTTTAAGCAGGACCGACTCACCTGTGTGGGCCTTCCATCCAGGGCTTGAGTTCCGCCTGCCGTTTCATCTCCACTGGATATTGCAAGATCCCCTCGCTTCTAAACTGATACTGTTATTACTCAGCTTAGCCGCGAGTCCGTAGAGGGTGGTGTATGTGACGTACAACTGGTCAGCATTTCCACCCGGAATCTGCGAGTGTAAGTCGGACCTTCCTTGATCCGCCTTGGTGTGTCGTGTCATCGGATTTCCTCCTACATGTGCGCGGTGCAGCTCTCGTAAATGTCGTCCCGTGCAGATTCTTCATTCGCGCATTGGATGTATCTGTCAGTGGAAGCTAATTATCTGAAATTGCTGTCGATCAACTTTGGGGTATCTATCTACTCGAAATTAACATTCAGAATGCCGTAATATCACTTTTATTCCTACTATATCAATAATGAAACACTCATGTCACAAGTTACTCGTAACCGAGAGTATGACTACCATCGAACAAGACAGGAAGAGCTCTTAACGCCGACTACCGACTTTGGCACGCAGTCCGTATCTCTTACTAGTTTCGTCACAGTTCGTGCTTACTAAGATACACATTTGTTAATGAACAGGTGTGAATTTTAACGGGGCCAAATTATGATAAATTGTTTTAAACGTCCAGGGGCTCCTAGTATTCATGTTGTCATAAATGATTTTAATTATTAAATGTAAATAAACAAAATCGGTGACTTTGGCGCCCAGATGGCGGTACTTCCCGTCATATATATTTCCCAGGCTGACTCTTGTTATTACGGTCCAGCGCCGAGCCCCGCCCCACTACGCGCGACATCTGGTCGCTTCAACCTAGCCAGCCAGCGTGGGAAATGCTCTCCCACTCATGGCCGGCTACGGACTACAGCACTTCCTAACTATCGTAAATACATCAATAAGAGACAATAATTTATTAAAACTGGTAAAAATGTCTTCCTCACGTAAGAGGCACCTTACAAGTTCCAACCTCTACTAGTATAGGCTATCATTCATTACGCCGCTCTGATAATAAAGACACTCCGTCATCTTTCATGCAATAAGCGTTAACATTTATTTAAAAGGCGTACGTGACAATGTCAGTCTCCTTTATGTATTCACTTATAAAATGTACATCCTATCAAATGGTACCTAATTGTCTTTGTAGATCACGGCAAAGTATGTGGACAGGTGCTTGTAAGGTGCGAAATTATAGCCACCTTACAAGTTCGTGAGAAGAACTACTTCCAGTGACCACTTCTTAGCCTTCTCATTTATTTCGCAACTACGGCTAATCTCTGAGAAATACAGTGAAGTGCTTTGTATATGATAACATTCATGGCTGACACCGTGGCCGGTGCAGTTCTACATCTACATCTACATCTACATCCATACTCCGCAAGCCACCTGTCTGTGAGTGGCACAGGGTACTTTGGGTACCTCTATTGGTTCTCCCTTCTATTCCAGTCTCGTATTGTTCGTGGAAGGAAAAATTGTCGGTATGCCTCTGTGTGGGCTCTAATCTCTCTGATTTTATCCTCATGGTCTCTTCGCGAGACATACGTAGGAGGGAGCAATATACTGCTTGACCCCTCAGTGAAGGTATGTTCTCGAAACTTCAACAAAAGCCCGTACCGAGCTACTGAGCGTCTCTCCTGCAGAGTTTTCCACTGGAGTTTATCTATAATCTCCGTAACGCTTTCGCGATTACTAAATGATCCTGTAACGAAGCGCGCTGCTCTCCGTTGGACCTTCTCTATCTCTTCTATCAACCCTATCTGGTACGGATCCCACACTGCTAAGCAGTATTCAAGCAGTGGGCGAACAAGCGTACTGTAACCTACTTCCTTTGTTTTCGGATTGCATTTCCTTAGGATTCTTCCAGTGAATCTCAGTGTGGCATCTGCTTTACCGACGATCAACGTTATATGATCATTCCATTTTAAATCACTCCTAATGCGTACTCCCAGATAATTTATGGTATTAACTGCTTCCAGTTGCTGACCTGCTATATTGTAGCTAAATGATAAGGGATCTTTATTTCTATGTATTCGCAGCACATTACACTTGTCTACATTGAGATTCAATTGCCATTCCCTGCACCATGCGTCAATTCGCTGCAGATCTTCCTGCATTTCAGTACAATGTTTCATTGTTACACCCTCTCGATATACCAGAGCATCATCCACAAAAAGCCTCAGTGAGCTTCCGATGTCATCCATAAGGTCATTTACGTATATTGTGAATAGCAACGGTCCTACGACACTCCCCTGCGGCACACCTGAAATCACTCTTACTTCGAAAGACTTCTCTCCATTGAGAATGACGTGTTGCGTTCTGTTATCTAGGAACTCTTCAATCCAATCACACAATTGGTCTGATACTCCATATGCTCTTACTTTGTTCATTAAACAACTGTGGGGAACTGTATCGAACGCCTTGCGGAAGTCAAGAAATACGACATCTACCTGGGAACCCGTGTCTCGTGGACGAATACCGCGAGCTGGGTTTCACACGATCGTCTTTTTCGAAACCCATGCTGATTCCTACAGATTAGATTTCTAGTCTCCAGAAAAGTCATTATACTCGAACATAATACGTGTTCCAAAATTCTACAACTGATATAGGTCTATAGTTCTGCAATCTGTTCGACGTCCCTTCTTGAAAACGGGGATGACCTGTGCCCTTTTCCAATCTTTTGGATCGCTACGCTCTTCTAGAGACCTACGGTACACCGCTGCAAGAAGGGGGGCAAGTTCCTTCGCGTACTCTGTGTAAAATCGAACTGGTATCCCATCAGGTCCAGCGGCCTTTCCTCTTTTGAGCGATTTTAATTGTTTTTCTCTGTCGTCTATTTCGATATCTACGATTTTGTCATCAGTGCGACAATCTAGAGAAGGAACTACAGTGCAGTCTTCCTCTGTGAAACAGCTTTGGAAAAAGACATTTAGTATTTCGGCCTTTAGTCTGTCATCCTCTGTTTCAGTACCATTTTGGTCACAGAGTGTTTGGATATTTTGTTTTGATCCACCTGCCGCTTTGACATAAGACCGAAATTTCTTAGGATTTTCTGCCAAGTCAGTACATAGAACTTTACTTTCGAATTCATTGAACGCCTCTCGCATAGCCCTCCTCACACTACATTTCACTTCGCGTAGTTTTTGTTTGCCTGCAAGGCTTTGGCTATGTTTATGTTTGCTGTGAAGTTCCCTTTGCTTCCGTAGCAGTTTTATAACTCGGTTGTTGTAGCACGGTGGCTCGTTTCCATCTCTTACGATCTTGCTTGGCACATACTCATCTAACACATATTGTACGATGGTTTTGAACTTTGTCCACTGATCCTCAACACTATCTGTATTTCAGACAAATCTTTTGTGTTGAGCCATCAGGTACTCTGAAATCTGCTTTTTGTCACTTTTGCTAAACAGAAAAATCTTCCTACCTTTTTTAATATTTCTATTTACGGCTGAAATCATTGATGCAGTAACCGCTTTATGATCGCTGATTCCCTGTTCTGCGTTAACTGTTTCAAATAGATCTGGTCTGTTTGTCACCAGAAGGTCTAATATGTTATCCCCACGAGTCGGTTCTCTGTTTAACTGCTCAAGGTAGTTTTCAGATAAAGCATTTACAAAAATTTCATTGGATTCTTTGTCCCTGCCACAACACGGCATCTACCTGGGAACCCATGTCTATGGCCCTCTGAGTCACGTGCACGGACAGGACAGCGTTGTGTGGTTTGCGGTGGTGAGGATATGTCGTACGGTTGAAGGCGCTAATGAGATATTATCAGAATGCACATTTATTGATCAGAGGTACAGAGTCATCTTACTTCGTGGCTGCCGGCTGTGCTGCGCGTGGAGGGGTGCCGATCACGCCGTTGTACTGACGCCAGCACGTCTCGCAGTCTCGGCTGGTGCGGCTGCAGAGGCGCGCGCTCAGCACCTCGTGACGTCACGGCCAGCTAGCAGCAGCAAGGACGGTGTCGGCCGCGCTGCCTCAGTGGCCGGTGGCACGGCCAACGGGATGCCAGGGCGCCCTCTGCGAGAACAGGCCTGTGACGCTGGAGGCCACTCGTAGCTGCAACACTGAACCCCAACTGAGAACTGAACCTCGGAAGGATATAACTACTGGTCGAGCTACGCCGATGACTTTATCCTTCTGTGGAGATCACCGAAAAGACATTAGTTTTCCGAGCTCGTCAGCGCTCTTGGCCGCATCGGGATAATACAACTTCGCCTTTCAGTCGCTCTTTTCTGCTGTGTCAGTAACTGAATAGTTACTCCTGCCTTCGTTCTGAGCTGTCTTGTGACATTTCACGCAGTTACCACTATGACGATATCACTACATCAGCATGACGTCATTTCCTTACGTTGTCTGTTCTAGCGCTCAGGCCGCGCAGGATTAGCCGAGAGGTCTAAGGCGCTGCAGTCATGGACTGTGCCACTGGTCCCGGCGGAGGTTCGAGTCCTCCCTCGAGCATGGGTGTGTGTGTGTTTGTCCTTAGGATAATTTAGGTTATGTAGTCCGAAAGCTTAGGGACTGATGACCTTAGCAGTTAAGTCCCATAAGATTTCACACACATTTGAACATTTGAACTAGCGCTCAGCCCGTCCAGTGTTTTGCGACAGCTTCTGTGTTTTCTGGTACTCCCCCATCGTTTCTCTCTTGCTGGTATTCTGCCTGACCATTGGCCCGTTCTGCTCTGCCTCTGACTTTCTCATGGTATAACTTCAACATTTTTTAAAATATCTTCACGGAATATTATTCTAAGGCGCAACAGTACTTTACATTGTAAGGGGCGTTCAATAAGTAACGGGCCGGCCGGTGTGGCCGTGCGGTTCTAGGCGCTTCAGTTTGGAACCGCGTTACCGCTACGGTCGCAGGTTCGAATCCTGCCTCGGGCATGGATGTGTGTCATGTCCCTAGGTTAGTTAGGTTTAAGGGGCTCCGGAAAGGCTCAAAATCATTAAAAGTTCATTTTTACTTTTTTGCGTTTTCTGAATCTGCAGACTATTACCTTTTAATAGATATATAATTTATTCAATTCCGAAGACTACAACTATTTTTAAATTTTTTTTGAACTGTGTTCTACATGGGCGTGACCCACTGTGGCGCTGTGCGATATGTTAATTACCTTGGTGACGGTGATTCTAAAAGTTTCAAACATGTTCAAGGACTGAAGCCCTATGGTGATGATGTTGTAATGCAGAAATTTGAGTGTATTGGACACGTACAGAAGCGAATGGGAACAAGACTTCGGCGACTGAAAGCTTCGTAGAAAAAACAAAAACTCAGTGATGGTAAAGGGTTGGATGGGAAGGGAAGGTTAACTGACAGTGTAATTGACAAAATACAGAACTATTATGGAATGGCTATTAGGCAAAATACACAAAGTGTCGACGAAATGAAGAAGGCTGTTTGGGCTCTTTTTTTTTCATACTTCTTCAACCGATGAAAATCCCCAACATAGCTTGTGTCCCAAAGAAGAAGACAGTTGGTGTAAATATAACAAAGAATTGCTAACTGGTGAAGTGTACACTCATAAGCATAGTCTGCCTCATGCAATAATGGAGGTGATAAAACTTATTTTCAGAGACTTAGCAGCACCTGAACTGCTGAAAAAGTGTATTCACGGAAAAACTCAAAACCCCAATGAAAGTGTAAATAGTGTTATATGGTCGAGAATCCCCAAGACTGTATTTGTTGGAATAGAAACACTTCACTTTGGTGTGTATGATGCTGTTGCGACTTTCAATGATGGCAACATTGTAAGGTGCAAGGTATTTAGAAATATGGGAATGAAGATAGGTTCTAACATGGTACTAGCGATGCTTGCTTTAGACAAGGAACGCCTTCGGGCTGCAGACAGGGCTGTAAAGAGTCTAGAAATACAAGCAAGAGTAAACAGGAGGAGGAACAAGAGGAAGCTGGAGGAGGAGTTTGCAGAGGATGAAGATAATCCATCCTATGGACCTGGAATGCACTAAAAAGTTAATCCAATCTTTGTCGCTCGATTCCCAAAACTTTTATTTTCTCATACTAATTACATGTTTTCTACGGATCTTCCAAACATATTTGTTTCAAACTTTCAGTAAATGTTACACAGTACCTTCTGCATAATTTAACACAGCCTTTTTCCAAAAAACTGTATATTTTTGAATATATAAATAAAAAATTGCAAAAAAATGTTGTGAATTTTCATTACAATTGAAAAAAAATCATCTTTAATAACTGAACTAAAATTTTGTAAAATCCCTGTGTTAAGTTGTAGCCAATAAATAATCTGTAAAAAGTTCAACTTCCTACCTCAAATACTTTGTGAGGAAAGATGTAATTTATAAGCGTTATTTTAACATTGCAAGTATAGGGCGTTCCGGAGCCCCTTAAGTAGTTTTAAGTTCTAGGGGACTGATGACCACAGAAGTTAAGTCCCATAATGCTCAGAGCCATTTGAACCAATTTTTTTCAATAAGTAACACAACACGTTCTTTTCTCGACCATTTTCGGTTTAAAAATTGCGGTATTTATTGCGGGTCATGGTAGAATATTCCCGCTTCAGTCCCTACGGTTTCACGAAGTTCTGAAAGGTGGTGCGCTGTAAGTAACCGCCAAAATGTCGTCTGTAGTGGAGGTGTGTTCCAAGCAGAGAGCTGCCTTTTGGCGGAAAACCAGAACACTGCAGATATTGATAGGCGCTTGCAGAATGCCTACCGAGATCTGGGAATAAAAAAAAAAAAAAACGCGGTGAGCAGTTGGGCGATGCATCTCTTATCATTGCAACGGCGTCGCTCAAACCTGTCCGATCTCCCGCGTAGCACACGCCGCACAGAGCTGGCTCCTGCGACTGTTGGAAGCTGTGGT
Organism: Schistocerca cancellata; assembly: GCF_023864275.1. Taxonomy (NCBI): domain Eukaryota; kingdom Metazoa; phylum Arthropoda; class Insecta; order Orthoptera; family Acrididae; genus Schistocerca; species Schistocerca cancellata. The sequence goes on along the minus strand of NC_064626.1, from coordinate 1,094,159,951 downwards.
CTCCCTCATTCGAAGTGATGGATGGATCACAGTCGAACACCTCGCTGCTCAACTGGATGTCTTAGTTGGTAGTGCTGACACACTTATTCACCAGTTGGGGTACTCGATAGTATGTGCACAATTGTTTCTTCGCCGTCTAACAGAAAACTTCCATCAATTTGGCTCAATGAAGGGTGCACTTCGCGGAAAGCAGTATGTGGATGATGCAGAGGCTATGTGGATGATGCAGAGGTTACTGGTGCAGCAAGACGTTGACTTCGATGTCGACCGGTAGAGTGGTACCAAGTGGGGGTACAGACCCTTCCAGTAAGGTGGCATAAGGCCGTCGCACTGAACGGAGGTTATGTTGAAATATACGGTTTTGTAGGGAAAAGGGTGGAGAATAATTTGGTGATATCGAATCTTCAATAAAACCAACCAGATTTCAGCAACAAAAAAAAAGTGCTGCATTACTTATTGAACGTCCCTCATATTAAGGTTCCTTTCTATCACATTCTCAGAGGGAGCTTGGGAAGAATAACTGCTCGTGTGGCTTTGTGCGAGGAGCTATTTCCCTAATTTTATCTGCACGATCTCTACAGGAAGATACCTAAGGTGCTGAAGACTATTCCGGCTTACTTTTCAGATTATGGAATAAAGTCAGGATGAGCTACAAAAGGCAGGTATAAACAACATCAACTGGGGGAAAGATAAAATTAGATTAAAAAGTGTCAACCACATACATGTTGTCAGAAAAAAAATCTGAAGCAAAATACAGAAGGAAGCAAAATTAAAATCTGTATTACTGCATGAAAGCGAGCCATGGATGCTTAAAACCACTACAAAACTAAATTATAAGCTGTAGAAATGAAGTTTCTCAGTGGTATTGCCAGGGAAAGCCACATACGAAATGAGAATAAATCAACTACGTATTTACAATATTGATGAAAAGATTGAAGAAAATAAAACATTATGAGAAGATCAACTACGAAGAATGAGTGCAGAGGAAATCCCACGTCAGGTCATGCTTTGCCAGCCAAGATAAGGAAGTGACATGAGAAAAGCCAGAACGAGGTGACAGTGAAAAGTGAATACGAAAGAGGTACAAACGCCTAAACTTTGAAATACAGAAGAAGACAAAAGCCTTTCTGATAGACAGTTCAATTATTATTGCGTCTGTATTCAAGTGTCTATCTGCTAATATTTTGGGGATATCTGTTATACTCCCCCACGAAGCAAACGTGTGATTAATTCGACCGATCTGATACGGATCCTGTAAACTTTAACACCATTCAAGTGTGAGCCATAAAAATGTTCCGTATGCAATCCCTTGTGTAGACGAACTGCAGTTTCTGCAGCGTGTCATCTGCTTTACCCACGACTGATCCTGCGTGGTCGTTCCAGAGCATATCACTACACGTTCTTACTCCCAAATGTTTTTGTGACGTGACTGACTCTAGCAGTGACTTGATAACCATTCAGTCAGAGGAAATCACCCTCTTACGTTTCGTAAAGTGCAGCACTTTGCATTCCTCTACGCCAAGAGCCAGCTGACAGTCTTTCCGTCGGCCGATATCAGCTTCTAGCTGAATATCAGCTGCTGAAATTTTTACCAACGAGAATTTCCTCACAGACAACTACATCGTCTATGAAACGCCTGAGGGCGCAAATTTTACGGGTGACATTAATATTCAGTTTCTTTCAGAATCACAGCATTTCGCAGACATTTCGCTCCACTGAATCGAATACAAATTTGTTCGCTGTGAAAGCAATCCCATAAAATCATGGGTAAATCTCTCAATAGGGAGTTTCACCCCTTACTCATCTACAATTTAAACACTCCTTGAAAGGGAATCAGAACTTGTGAAAACGATTTTTTATAATTGTAAAGTATTCTGCAAGCGTTCATTTCTGTCGTCTGAAAGCTTGGTTGCAAGCTCCAGATGTTGTGTCCAACATTCTTCTCGTGTTTTTTCGTTTCCCGTTTTTGCAGCATAGCACCGGGAGTCGCATTAAGATTCTGAGAGCTCAGTATTCTAAAAATATTTTTAGTGAGTCGAATAGTTTGTAAAAATCATCCGAATATCTATCAAATTAATTAAGAACAATTAGTTTGAAAATACAAACTTATTTGTTTTGTATGTAGATCAACTGTTTCGTGAAGTTACAACAAGTCTCATATTGGTTTAAATAATAAAATTCTGCAATAGAAAAGATTTTTCACGCATAGTACTAACCGTTTCAGTATTTATTCTCATTTTCAAGGGCTTTAGTGTCTTACATCAGTGTTGTAGTCGGCTGGTGTGGCCGAGCCGTTCTAGGAGCTTCAGTCAGGAACCGCGCGTCCGCAACGGACGCAGGTTCGAATCCTGCCTCAGGCAAGGATGTGTGTGATGTCCTTAGGTTACTTAGGTTTAAGTAGTTCTAAGTTACAGGGGACTGATGACCTCAGATGTTAAATCCCATAGTGGTCAGAGCCATTTTTGAATCAGTATTGTATGTGATGTCTGCCATCATAAAATACTTATTTAAGCCCCCACAGCCCTTGAAAGTAGGACTAAATTTCTGAAACTTGTAGTGCTATGCGTGAAAAAGCATGACTGATGCATTACTTGCACTGTTGCAGGCTTTCTGAAAACATCGTTTGTGATGGATGAAATTTAAGACTCATGCTATTTGTACGTCCGTTGCAATGGGTGTCTGTTGACGACGATGGACGGAACTGAAAGTGTGGCTCTCAAAGCATCGAAAACCTGTTGTTGCTACTGTACCCACTGAGCTTTCCTACATCAAAATAAATCGTGTTAATTCTTCAAAAAAACGGAAAACAAAAAGAAAAAACAAGCAGCGTCCCATTGACGCTTTCTCAAACACCGCACAGCGCGATAAAAATTCGAGTAACTTATCTCTAACAGAAGCACTGAAAAGCCCTACATACTTGCTTATTGTCAGTGACCATCATCAAGATGATATCAAAATAAAAGTGTTTCTGTCTTTTAGTCAGTGAACTATAATGATAGTCAGTTGAAAACCTGCTGAATGGCCATGTTCCAATATAACTTATGATAAATCCTGACCTATTTCGTATTCTTTACACAAAATTATGTCTCAGCGATTTATCCTCACACACAGAAGACACTGTCCTAGACAAGTGGGAATCTTTTTGTATGCTCGTAGTTGTCACTTGTGTTGGTCGCCAGAGACCAGTGATGTCAGCTTAATGTGGATGCGGTTCCAACGAGCTACCTGCAGTCGTTCTCGTATCATCGCTCTTTCGCGAAATCTGATGAGGGAGATTCAGAAGAAGTCACGAGTCGTCAGACCGTGGCATGCCGTACACTAGTGATGCTATGTTCACATTTGAGCACACGATGTTATTGCAGAAACGTCAGTGGTGAAAATTATTTCTGTGGACTGCGAATCGAACGTGGTGACTCCGTGATACAGCAGTATAAACCAGCAAAAATCTGTCGGAATGGTCTTTCTCCATTTTGGCATAAAATTTCTATTACAAAATCTGCACGTCAAAGACATCGATCGTCACAATATCCTCCCCAACTATTTAAGATGGAGTCGCCCTGAGACCCACAGCACTGATACAAAACAGGTCTTGAGAACTGGACTGGAATAAGAACAATATTATTTATTTGCGGAGGTCGACGTAATTACATAAGGCAAAGAAATTCTCCGAAGGAAAGGCAACATTTTGTTTAAACCTGTAAACCCGAAATAAACATACATTACATGTAATTTCAGCTTAAAATAGGCTTTAAAACAAATCGTTGGAACCTGCGTATTCGACTACAAGATATCAGAGAATCCTCTCATAGGAACGGCGTTATCGGCATGTTTCTGCGTCTATTTTTCCTTGTGTTGCGCTGCGCACTGTGATGTATTACACTTGACCCTGACCTCACACGTGTCGGTTAAAAGTCGTTTTCTATCCGTTGTAACCTGTTTATCCCGTTCCAGTAGACAGGCAGACTAGTAACAGCAGTGGGTAACACCGAATGGTACTTTATAGCTGGAGGAAATTGACACGTCCACATATTCATTTGTCGTATAATGAATGCACTTGAATGCGCCTGTTCCTTGATTATTGCTTTTGTCGCCAAAATTGGTATTGGCTATTGTTTGGTGCTTCAGGCTCAACTCTAGAGTCAGAAGACTCGAATGTGACTGCACAGACGATAGGTGTCGTAGGAAGCAGCACCATATTCCGTAAGATTTATATACAGGGTGAGTCACTAACTATTGCCACCTAGAATAACTCCGGAAGTATGATAGTAGCTGAAAAGTTTGTGGGACAAGTGTTGCGTGGGACAACGGAGGCCATAATATGACATTTGTTTTTTGTTGATATGTGGGGTCGTGTCAGAGATATGAAGGTCAGCTTTGTTTTTTTTTCAAGGGGATGCTATAGTCTGGTACTTATTTTCTGATAGCGGCTATAGAGACGAATAAAATGATGTGTAACAGTAAGGTCTTCGGAGGTCAACGAAGGTCAAAAATGTGGCGTGAACGTCCATTTACAGAAGGTGCTCGAAGTGATGACCATTGGTATCAATGCAATCATGGATTGAGTGGTATTCCTTATCACATCGGCACTTATCGAAGAATATGCTCTGAAAGTTCTCTCTCGCATATCCTCATGTGTAACTGGAACGTCTTTATAAACAATGTCTTGTACGAATCCCCATTAGACACATCTCCATGACACTTCTCCTCCGCGTCCAATCCAATGATTTGGGAATTGTCTCTGCAGCTCATTTCTAGCCATCAGCGAAAAATGTGCCAGACATCCTTAGTTTTGATACCACATTCTGTTACTTGTTCCTAAAGGTATTTCTTCCAGTCACAGCCTTAATGTTTCTTTCAGGAATCTGGTGTACTTCCCACCATTAAGATTTCCTTCGATGAAATAGCGGCCTATAATTCTGTCCTCCAGAATCCCACACCACACATTCACCGACAGCAGTTTTTGGTGTGCAACTTGCCGCAGCCCACATGGATTTTCAATTGCCCAGTAATGCGTGTTACGCAAATTAACATTTCCAAGGTTCGTTAATGTAACCTCGTCAGTAAACAAAATCGAATTAATAAATGTGTCACCCCACTGAATCTGAAGTTGAGCTCATTGGCAGAATTCAGTGCGACCAGTTAATTCTTGGTGGAGACTGATATGGTAAGGATGATATTAATGGCGATACAGAACACGAACAACACTACTGTGGCTCATGCCAGATTCCCTTGTGATTTGACACACAAGGATCTCGAATAACAGTGGAAAGAGTACCAATTTCCGTTTCTTCGTTAGTAACTTTCCTTTGCCGGATATATTTTCGATGCGTTAAAGACCCAGTCGTTCTCAGTTTATCATACACATTTTTAAATGTACGACCTGTAGGGTGAGTACGTTGAAGATATCTTTCAGCGTGTAGGTCTCTAGCTCTCACTGAATTTCATTGGAAATTTCCGTAAATGAGAAGCATATCGAGTTGTTACATAACTAATGAGGAAGTATTGAATAGGATTGGGGAGAAGAGAAGTTTGTGGCACAACTCGACCAGAAGAAGGGATCGGTTGGTAGGACATGTTCTGGGGCGTCAAGGGATCACCAATTTAGTATTGGAAGGCAGCGTGGAGGGTAAAAATCGTAGGGGGAGACCAAGAGATGAATACACTAAATAGATTCAGAAGGATGTAGGTTGCAGTAGGTACTGGGAGATGAAGAAGCTTGCACAGGATAGAGTAGCATGGAGAGCTGCATCAAACCAGTCTCAGGACTGAAGACAACAACAACAACATCGAGTTGTTCTTCGAAGGAATACATCATTCACATTCTCTTGATTCTACGATACTAGTCTTGTAGTTCCTATTAGTGTTGTATTTCTAAACCGTCGAATGGTGTTCACATGTCAATGGCACGTTAGATGGATACGCCGTATTCGACGAGTATCTCCTATTTGCACGATGTACGAGAGAGAATTGTCAGAGCATGTGGTGCGATAAGTGCTGAAGTGATAAGAAATACCATTCAATCCATGATAAGAAGATTGGAGCACTGCATTGATATCAGTGGTCATCACTTCAAAGACCTTCTGTAAATGGACGTCCATGCCACCTTTTTGACCTTCGTTGACCTTCAAAGACCTTACTGTTACACATCATTTTATTCGTCTCTATAGCCGCCATCAGAAAATAAGTACCAAACTATAGCATCCAATTAAAAAAAAAAAAACAAAGTTGACCGTATCTCTGACGCGACTCCACTTAGCAACAAAACACCAACGTCATATTATGGCCCCCGTTGTCCCACGCAACATTTGTCCCACAAACTTTTCAGCTACTATCATACTTCCGGAGTTATTCTAGGTGACAATAGTTAGTGACTCACGCTGTATATAAATCTTACGGAATATGGTGCTGCTTCCTACGATACATATCGTCTGTGCAGTCACATTCGAGTCTTTTGCCTCTAGAGTCGCGTCTGAAGCACCAACCAATGGCTAATACCAGTTTTGTCGACAAAAGCGTTTCTGAATAATCAAGGAACAGGGGCTTTCAAGTGCATTCATTATACGACAAATGAATATGCGGACGTATCAAATTCTTCGAGCTATAGAGTACCATTCGGTGTTACCCACTGCTGTTACTAGTCTGTCTGTCTACTGGAACAGGATAAGCAAACGACTTTTAACCACCAAGTGTGAGGTCAGGGTCAATTGGAATACATCACAGTGCGCAGCACAACACAAGGAAAAATAAACGCAGAAACGTGCCGATAACGCCGTTCCCATGAGAGGATTCTCTGATATCTTGTAGTCGAATACGCAGGTTCCAACGATTTGTTTTAAAGCCTATTTTAAGCTGAAATTACATGTAGTGTATGTTTATTTCGGGTTTACAGGTTTAAACAAAATGTTGCCTTTCCTTCCGAGAATTTCTTTGACTTAAATAATTTACGTCGACCTCCTCGAGTAAATAATATTGTGTTGCAGCTCTATTATTAGATTGGTTTCATCAGGTACTGTAATCAAAACGTTATATCATTAATGTAAATGATACTTAATCTAAAAAATAAGGACTTTTTGTTTCAAACTTAGTTTTCAGTAAACTATTTGAAAACATTAGAGGTAGCTTAATGGGGTCACGTACTTAAGCTCTATGGGGTCACATACTTAATGTTTTTATATCGAACTGAAGCTTCATACGAATTTTCATCTTTCGAAGTATAATATTTAGCGCCTTCAGTTTTTCTTACAAACACCGATTTTGATCAAATTATTGATTCAATAAAATTGGAACTTGTAACAGTTCATTTCGATATACATTTGCTCATTATGACCAATTTTTGGTTTTCTAGATTTATTATTTAGCGCCACTTTCCTTTTCTTTTACGGTGTGTTTAGGGAAACATATTTGTCTGATCACTCTGAGTTTAACAGTTCAAACATTAATATACTAATCATATGTTGACAAAGTTTGAGCGCTGGAGTAGCCTAGAGGTTTAAGGCGCTGCAGTCATGGATTGTGCGGATGGTCCCGGCGGAGGTTCGAGTCTTCCCTCTGGCATGGGTGTGTGTGTTTGTCCTTAGGATAATTTAGGTTAAGTAGTGTGTAAGCTTAGGGACTGATGACCTTAGCAGTTAAGTCCCATAAGATTTAACACACACACACACACACACACACACACACAAAGTTTGGAAACGCAAGTTTAGTTTTCAGTTTCATCCTTAGATTACGGTTCAATGCTTGTACGCTACGCTCAGGCGCGTTATGATGACGCCGCTCTAGTAGGAGTGAACTGGGGTGAGTCGCGGCACACTAGCTCGCCCCTGTATCTCTCAAATGATACAGCACTAGTTTCACCACACACAGGTTGCAGACCATATACTTCTCTTCATGTTGATCGTGTTTTCCTATGGCAGTGGCATTTTTCAGCTAGATAATGCGCCATGTCACAATGCCAGGAGTGTGATGGAGTGGTTCGAGGAACACATTGGCGAGCTCCTATTTATGTGCTGTCACCCAACTTGTCAGACCTGAACCCGATCGAAGTCATCTTGGATGTGATTGAACGTGGCATCAGAGGTCGTGGCCTCCCTCCATGGAATTTAGTGCCAGCTCCCTCCAGCGACCTACCAAGCCCTCACTGCTTTCATGCCACGACGTGTCGCCGCTGTTATCCGTGCGAAAGGTGGACATACCCGCTATATGGTAGGCGGTCATAATGTTCTGGCTGATCATTATACAGTGATAAGGCTTTACATTACGACAAATTCACTTAGTATTGTTTTGAGCCCCATGTCTGTCCTTATATGAATTCTACAGCTCTTTGGTACTTCGTCAGTCATCGACAAGGCAATCCCTGCAGGTTACGAAGAGGGTATGTGTGAATTGTGAGCTGACGCTCCACAACACCGCAGTTTTGCGTAATATCGTTACCTCGAATTGCGTGACGAGGCAAGTCTTCAGCTTCACTTTCAACTCCGTTCGGCACTTTAGAAGTCCATTGCCCATTGGTTCTCGATTAAAGAATGCATGTAATATACACAGTTTGTTCATACGAAGAAATTATACGGGTACTTTTGGTGTCAGAACTGAATCTGTGTTTGCCAATCATCAGATCACCAATGATCTTGTTATACGATTTAGTTTTGTTGAAGTAACGGTCACTGGCATAATAAGAAGCAAAGGTCATAGTTTGAAAACGATACATCATGCTGAATTCTGTCAGGATTTCTGTCCTATTAATTTTAATTACCTTTTGCAAACACTACAGATGGTCTTAATAAGAAGTGTGAATAATACTACTTGGTAAATAAGATCTGCTTATCTCTACAAACACGGGGTGTAACGGGTATAAGTGAAGATACTTTTATATGTCGTACCTTAAGATGTACACACATCAGTGTATTGGTTGCTTTTTCTCTGAGTCGAAAAGTCTTCCCATATAAACGTCACAAACTTTACGACCTGACGTTTTCTGCATGGCCATAACCAGACTATATGTTTTGCGTCCACGCGTCCACACCTGACCTGCTGTCCTCGAGAAAATAAGCATTAATGGCTTGCTCTTGCCACATGTACTTTGAGGTACTAACCAACCTAAAAACATACTACTCCTAATAGCTACAATTATTAGTCTGCAAAAGAAGAATGTAATGTTGTTCAGTACACCTGCCTCAGTCACCAGTAGAAATATCTGCACTCATATCCATTACATCTTGTATATTGTTTTGCTTTTCGATTACAGCTTACATAAAATATTAGCGAAGCACTCCGGCTTTGCACTTGTTGCAGTAAGTATCTACGACCGGGAGACTTGGTTATAATATGTGGTGATACACTCTAAAGATCTTCCGGATCAGTCCATCTATTAGCAAAAACCGTATGAAAATCCCTACAGTAGTTTCTGGGATAACTCTTCACAAATAGACAGATAAACGTGGTGGGGCTCTTTAATTTACACTATGTGTCCAAGATGCGTCTGAAAAGTTCGGTGAATGGACTCAGAAAACAAAAGGACAAGAATTACAGTCACAGCTCCGTTGCTGGCCTTCAAAGTGACCACTTTTGGCTACAACACACATCTGACATTGGTTATAAAGCTGCTGGAACTGTCAGCAAACGCTTTTTGTGGAACCGCTCGAAACACCGCGTCAACGCGTTGTTGGATATCCGCTACATCTGCGAATGTTCGTGAACAATAGTACGCGCTCCGACTTTGCTTATCTTCAACTTGTCCGCTCTGATTCCCAAAGGCAGCCGTCGATCTTACGCAAGCATCCGTAGCACTCACACCATCGCAAAATGGAGCAACGAATTAACAATGGTGAAGGAGATTCGTGAAATGATCGCGCAAGTGTCCCCTGTTGAAGCAACAAGTTAAATATGTGTGTTTGGGTGGTTTAAACGTTTTAGAGACGGAAAGGACTGTGTCGAGGAAGACCCGCGTTTGCGACAGCACGCACAATCCCAGACGACATCGAACGAGTGCGACGGATGCCTGCAGAAGAACGGCGGCTGTCTTTGAGAGTCAGCGCAGAAAAGTTGAAGATAAGCAAAGACAGTGTAAGCACTATTGTTCACGAACATTCGCGGACGCTGCGGATATCCCATAACATGAATTACTGCACTCCGAGCGATCCCACAGGAAGCGTTTGCTGATACAGCGTGTCCAGAAAAGGACTGCCTGATTTCAAAATTAAATATCTCGAAAACAAGGATCGATAGAGGAATGCAGTAAACGGTATGTTTATTGTGAAAGCTCTAAGAAGTTTATACAGCAGTTTGAAATAATAGTTACAAAAGCTGCTAACAGATGGCGCTGTACGCTGTACAGCTCATATCAGCACACATAAGTGAAATAATCGTATGAAAACAATCTTTGCAAACAATCACATCATAATGTTTTCAAAATGTTCACCATTGGCACTACAGAGGTGGCGCAAACGAAGAATGAAATTCGCCATCACATTTCGTAGTGTCTCAACCGAAATGGATCCACATGCCACAGAGATCGCCGATTCAAGCTCGTCCAGCGTGGCGGGATGCTTCGGGTAGACCATGTCTTTCACTGTGCCCCACAAAAAAAAGTCACAGGGTGTCAAATCCGGCGAATATGGAGGCCAATCCAAGCCTGCACCAGTAAATTTGGGATATTCCAAAGCAATGACTCGATTCCCGATGTATTCCTCAAGAAAGCGAAACACTTGTTCGGTCCGATGTGGTCGGGTTCCATCTTGCATAAACCATTCAGTATCTGGTCGATCCTCTAACGCTTGCTGTGTGGCGACAAATTGTTCCAAAATTGCAACGTAACGTGCACCAGTGACCGTTCCTCGAATGAAAAAAGGGCCAGTAATTCCTCTGCTGCATACTGCAACCCACACAGTAACTTTAGGAGAATACAGTGGTTTCGCTTCACACCAATATGGCTTTTCGGAACCCCAAAATCGCCAGTTCTGCTTATTTACGTATCCATTCAGGTGGAAGTGTGCTTCATCTGTAAACCAGATGCAGCCAACATCAAATTCTTCACTATCAAACATTGTGAGCATCTGATTAGCAAAGGCAACTCTTTGTTGCACAGCTCGTACGGGTATGGCCTGGTGCGTTTGAATTTTGAATGGAAACATGTGTAGGCTCTTTTTCAGTATTTTCTGCGTGCTGGAACGCTTCAAACCAGTCTCAGATGCAATTCTACGGACGGATAACATTGGATTTCGCTGAATAATTCCAGAAACTGTGGCGATATTTTCAGGCGCAACTGCGGTTTGCTTGCGACCAACATGCCCCACTAGATCATCAGTTACGCTGCCTGTTCGTTGAAATTTTGCGAAGAGCGTACGAATACTTTTCGCATCGGGTCCTTTTGGAACATTAAATCGTGCTCGAAAACTTCGCCTTGTTGCCGTAGGACTCTCTTCTAACCTGTGGTACTCTAGCACCAGAAAAACGCGTTGTTCAATGGAATACATGGTTTTTAACTCTTCCTTCGGTGCGCTAACCTCCTTTCACGTTTCAATAGTGGAACTGATCGCTCTGGGCTTCGGATCACTATTTATACTAGGCATTACGTACGGCGATTACAGCGCCATCTGTTAGCAGCTTTTGTAACTATTATTTCAAACTGCTTAAACTTCTTACAGCTTTCACAATAAACATACCGTTTACTGCACTCCTTTATCGATCTTTGTTTTCGAGATATTTAATTTTGAAATCAGGGAGTCCTTTTCTGGACACCCTGTAGTTTCAAACAGCTGTACAACCGACGTCAGAAGTGTGTTATAGCCAATGGCGATTACTTCGAATGCCAGTAAAGATACTTCGTTTATAATTCTTATCCCTTTATTTGCAGAGTCCATTCACCGAATGTTTTGACTCTGGTTTCCCTTCAAAACGAATAAATCTTTCGCCTTTTACTAAAGATTTCCGTGGAGGGGAAAATGCAGTGAGTCTATAAGGTGCCAGCCAGCCAGCCAGCCAGCCAGCCCAGCCCAGCCGAGCCGAGCAGAGCCGCAGCGGTCCAGCAGCAGCAGCAGCAGCAGCAGCGGTCCCGGTCCAGCCGGCAGCAGCCAGCCAGTCCTCCTGCAGCAGCAGCAGCGGTCCAGCCAGCCAGTCCTCCTGCAGCAGCAGCAGCGGTCCAGCCAGCCAGCCAGCCAGCCAGCAGCAGCAGCAGCAGCAGCAGCATCCCCGTCCGCGGGAGCAGCAGCAGCGGCTGCGGCGTTCTTGCCACCCGCCGTCGCCGTCGCCGTCGCCGTCGCCGTCGCCGTCCGATCCTGGTCTACGTCCGTCTTCATCTTCATCCGAATCAGTCTTTGTCTTCGTTTGTCCCCAGTTTGTGTCCTTTCTTTTTCGTCCTGTGCATTTTTGTTTCTCCCTGTCGTCATGTCCGCCCCCACCACCACCGCCACCACTAGCACCACCGCCATCGTTTATACTTCCCCTTCCGCCGCCTCCACCACTATAACATGGTGTGCCCAGTCACACCCCCCTCCTTCCATCCCACCTCTTCTCACTCTCCCTTCGCTCTCGCTCTTTGTCGCCCCCTCTCCAGCTTCTTCCTCCCGCTCCTCTCGATCTGATCCTTTCCCCACACTCCCCCAGCCTGTCACTGCAGCTCCGGCTAGAGTGGTGGCCCGTCGGGCCACTGTCCATGCCCAGCTCTCCCATCGCCTTCGCCATCACCGCCGCCACCGTCATCGTCGCCGTCGCCTTCACCGTCACCGTCACCGTCACCATCTCCGGCGCCAACTGCTGCGTCCACGCCGGGACCTGTCCCTTCCCACCACTTCCCTATAGCTCCCGTCCCTCATATCACCACCCGCCCTTGTGCCGCCATTAAACGCCCTAGTGGCACCACCACCTCCTCTGCTCCCAAACAGGCCCTGCCCCATCCTCCATCCCCCCACAGGGTGCCATGGATGTCTCCCCATCTGGCCCTGCTCCCTCCGCCTCCTCCTCCTCCTCATCCTCCCCCCCCCCCTGTTTATACAAATACCTCCTCTCCCGTCCCGATCCTTCCCTTCTCGAGGCCCGGAATCTCTCCCTCCTCCTCCGCCAACACTTCCCTGGTGCCCCCATCTCTCTCCTTACTCCCAGACGGGATTCTGTTCTCATCTCCTCCCCCAGCCCAACCCTCCATACTGACATCCTCTCCCGTCTCCCCATCACCCGTTTTGGCCCCAACGCCTCCCTCACCCCTGCTCCTTCTCCATCTCCTACTCGCCAACCCCAACCCCCGCGTCGCTCGCCAACCCTCACCGCCATGATCACTCGGCTCAGTCCGTGGTTCACGGAGGAGGAGGTGTTGGCGGAGCTCAAGGCGCATCCCACGCTGGGGGTGCGGGCGGTCCGCCGCATTTTCAACTCGGCCTGCCCCACACGCCTTATGCGGGTTTTCTCCGAGGACACCCCCTCCATTGACTCTCTCCTGAAGGAGGGTGCCCTCCTCTTCAACCAGCGCTACAAGGTCGACCCCTCCCATTCCCCTCCTCAATCCCTGCGCTGCCAGAGGTGTCTGCACTATAACGCACACCCAACAGCTGAGTGCCACGAGGCCCCCACCTGCCCGCATTGTAGGCAAGTGCACTTCCTCCGGCAGTGCCCTAACCTTCAGTCCCCTCCCTCCTGCAATACCTGCAATCTCCCCCATCCCACCTACTCCCAAAAGTGTAAAGCCCGACCCCCTCCGACCACTCCTGAACTCACCATACCTGTCCGTCCTCTGGACGCCCCCACCCCTCCTGGCAATTCCCTTCGTCCCCCCCCCACCGCTGAGGACATCATCAGGTTCCTCACCATCGTCCTTCAGAATGTTCATCCGTTTCAGCGCCCCCACACCCTCCAACAGATCTCCCTCGCCGCCCGTTCCCTTTTCCACCTCAAAATGTACGCCACCTACTCCCACAACCAGGCCCATTTCACCTTCTCCCGTCTTAACACCCTCGTCTAAATCCCTGTCATGGCGCGACAGCAACGTATCCTTTTCAACAATATCCACTCCCTTCCCGCCAACAAGAACCTCTTCCTGCACACCCTTGCCACCCACCGAGTGGATGCCTTCCTCCTCAATGAAACCTTCCTCCAACCCCACCACTCCATCCACACCTCACCCTATCTCCTCCACCGCTCCGATAATCCCCTCTCAATCGTGCGTGGTGGAGTTGCCATTGGTCACCACCGCCAGATCCCCATTCGGCTCCAACCTCTCCTTCCCAACCCCACCGAACACCTGATCCTTAGTCTCTTCTTCCCCGGCCTTACTATTACCTGTGCCACCATCTCTGTCCGCCCCAACGCCCCTATTCCTTTCGACTTCCTCTCCCACATCGACCATACCTTCTCCTCCTTCGTGACTGCCGCCGACTTCAACATCCATAGTCGTTCCGCTGCCCAGTTACAGTGGTGGCATCGGTTCCTCTCCTCCCTTCAAGGTGACCTCATCCCCATCCCCCAGCACACCCGTCCCGAATCCAACTCCACGCCTGATGTTATCCTCTCCTCCCCCAACCTCCTTGGCCGCATAACGGTGGATGTCCTGGAGCCTATTGGTAGCGACCATCTCAGACGGACATCGCCCCCGCCCTGACGCTCATAATAACCCTCCCCCTAAGTACGTCCATGACTATTCCTGTGCAAACTGGAATGCCTACCGGGATACCCTTTCCACCCAGGTCGATAGCCACCCCTTCACCTACCACCACCCTGACGATGTCACCCATGCCGCCTCCTTTCTCCAGCAGACCTTGTCTGAGGCCGTGGAGGCCCACGTCCCTACTGTCGCCGTCCACCCCCACTGTCCTACCTTACCCCCACAGGCCGTCCTCCTCCTCCGTGAATCCCGCCGTCTCTACCGTGCCTTCCTCCACATGCGTGACCCGGACAAACTACGATGCCACCGGCAACTCCAGCGACACATTCGTAATTTGCTCGCGGCTAAGAAACGCCGGGACTGGCGACAGACATGCACCCGTTTAAATGTACCCTCCCAATCAACTCATCCAAGTTCTGGTCGGCCTTCCGACACCTTACCGGAACTAAACCCTACCCCTATTATCCTCTTCTCCATGATGATCACCCTTTCCCTGACACCCTTAGTAAGGCCAATCACTTTGCCTCCTACCTCTCCGATGTATTTTCCATCCCCGATGATCCCCAGTTCGATTACTCCCTCTTCCCAGATATCCGCGATCAAACCGACACCTCTGTCCCTCCCCTCGCTCTTGGTTTCCAGTACTTGGACAACATTGCACACACGGAACTCAATGCTCCCATCACTACACAGGATCTCATTGATACACTCCGCACAAAACGCAACACCGCTCCTGGTCACGATCGTGTCACCTACCATCACCTTCGTGAAGCTCCTGTCTCTTTCCTCTCCACCCTGGCCAGGCTCTACAATGTAGTCCTGTCCACCGGTTACTACCCCGACCTGTGGAAAACCCCCATATCCTCATGTTCCTTAAACCTGGCAAACCGCCGTCCGCCGTCTCCTCCTACCATCCCATCGGCCTTACCTCGGTCTTCAGCAAGGTCCTGGAATCTATCCTCACCCGACGGATCCACCAGCATCTCCGCCAGCACCGCCTCCTTCCCGTTACCCAGTGTGGTTTTCGGCCATCCTTCTCTTCCGACGACCTTCTCCTTCACCTCACTCATCTCCTTTCCGAACAGCTTAATTCCCGTCGCTCCGCAATCTTCCTCTCCCTGGACCTCGAACGTGCTTATGACCATGTATGGCATTCCGGTCTCCTCTTCAAGCTCCAAACCTTCGCCCTTCCCATTAACTACATCCGTCTGATCGGCTCCTTTCTCTCCCGCCGTCCTTCCTATGCCACCATCCATAACACAGATTCCTACACCTTTTTCCCCTCTGCCGGTGTGCCCCAAGGCTCCGTCCTCTCCTCCCTTCTGTACCTTTTGTACACGGCGGACATGCCGCCGCCGTCAGCCCCCGTCCACCTTCTCCAGTTTGCTGATGATACCGCCTTCCTCGCCCTTGCCCCCACCCTACAGTGCTCCCAACACCTTCTCCAATCCCATATTGACCGGTTCACCGTTTGGTGCAACCAGTGGCTGCTCAAGGTCAATCCCTCCAAAACCCAGGCGATCATTGTAGGCAAAACCACCCCTTCCTTCCGCCTCCTTGATTTTTATCTCACCATCTATGGCCGTCCTATCGCCCTCACTCCCACCCTTAAGTACCTTGGCGTCACCCTCGACCGTCGCCTCTCTTGGACTCCCCACCTCCAGACATTCCAAGCCAAGGCACGCTCCCGACTCCGTCTCCTCAAGCTCCTCTCCGGCTGTACATGGGGCCTGGACCCCTCCACCATTCTCCACACCTATAAATCCCTCATCCGCCCTATCCTTTGTTATGCCCATCCGGCTTGGATCTCCGCCCCCCCTACGTTTTACAAATCCCTCCAAATCCTTGAACGCTACGATCTCATCCCCTTTCCCCACCTCCTCCTTTTCCATGAAAGGATATGGATCCTGTACACCTCCCGTAAACTCGATCCTCCTCACCTGCTCGTCTCCCCGATCCTCTCCCACCCCCGCCCGCTGCCGCGCCTGTATTCCCACGTCCCACCCGGTCTCCATCTCTCCACCCTCCTTACCCTCTCCCAAGGTGGCTTCCGCCAGCTCTCTCTCCCTGATGATGCCCTCCTCCCCTCCATCTACCCCTCTTACCAACTTTGATCCTCCCTCCCTCTTCCGTTTTTTTTCTCCTTTGGACACCCTCCCACCCTTCTCTCCCTCTTCCCTCCCTCCTCCATTTCTCCCCACTTCTCCCCCGGGCTTCCCCTCCCCTGTCCCTCTCCTCCTCCCCCCTTCTCCTCAGCCATTGGCATCCTTGTTCTCCCCTCTCCCCCACCTCACCCTTCTTCCCCTCTTGGCCGGTGCCCGGACTCGCACACGCTAAGTGGACATTCGCGCGCCGGAGATCATCGCCATCAGTGTCTCGTGTGTGCCGTCATGTTTAGTGTTCAGTGTTCCCGTCACACTCCATCGTTCACCTGTGCCATCGCCATCTTCAGTGTTAGTGCGTCGTGACAACAGTTTGTAGTGTGGATTATCGTCGAGTGTGAACGGTTCCGTGTTTGTCTTTATGTGTCTACCGTTTTATTACCCACCGTTATGTCACATCTGTGTATTCTTTCTGTTCTTTATTTATCAACTCTATGGCTGAAGAGCGGCGTAACATGCTGCTGTCAGCCTGCCTGTTTGTACGGGTTTGAAAATAACAATAAAGAAAAAAAAACAACCGAATGTTTCAGATGCACGTTGTAGATAACACAGCCGTTGATACCATCTTGTCACAAGCTAAATTGTATTTGAGATTATATGGTGGGCTCACCGTATTTTCAAAAACAGTTGCCTATTTTTGTGAGCATAAGTTATTGAATGACGTACAGTGTGATTTTAGGGACGGCATTCAGCTTACCAGACTATATATTCGTCCTTGCTGTGCATTCAAGTAAAGAATCAGAAAACTGAAATTTGTGGTAAGGTCTATGGGACCAAACTGCTGAGGTCATCGGTCCCTAGGCTTACGCACTACGTAATCTAACTTAAACTAACTTACGCTAAGGACAACACGCACACCCATACCCGAGGGAGGACTCGAACCTCCGACGGAGGGAGCCGCGCGAACCGTGACAAGACGCCCAAGACCACACGGCTACCCCGCACGGCGAAAAGAATCGGAGCAGTAAAACATTTCCTCATCTGCATCTATATCTACATCTCCATGACTACTCTGTAATTCACATTTAAGTGCCGGGCAGAGGGTTCTTCGAACCACTTTCAGACTATTTCTCTACGGTACCATTCTCTAACAGCTCCTTGGAAAAATGAACAATTAAGTCTTTCTGTACGAGCTCTGATTTTTCTTTTTTTATTACGACGATCATTTCATCCTACGTAGGATGGCGACAATAAAACATTTTTGCATTCAAAGGAGAAAGTTGGTGACTGAAATTTCGTGAAAATATCTTGCGGTAACGAAGATTGCCTTTGTTTTAACGACATCCTTCCCACCTCGCTTATCATATTTGTTACCCTCTCTCCCCTATTGCGGGATATTAAAAATTAACTGCCCCTATTTGGGCTTTTTGTATCTCCTTCGTCACTCCTATCTGGTAAGGATCCCATGCCGTACAGCAGTACTCTAGTACAGGACGGACAAGCGTAATGTAAGCATTGTCTTCAGTATAGCTGTTGTATATTTTAAGTGTTCTGTCAACAAAAGCGTAGTTTCTGGTTTGCGTTCTCAGAACATTATCAATGTATTCGTTCCATTTTAAGTTATTCTTAATTGTAATTCCTACGTATTTAGTTGAACTGACAGACGAAATTTGTGTGATTTACCTTGTAACTGAAATTTAACGGCTTTCTTTTCGTACTCAAGTGGATGACCTCACATTTTTTTGTATTCAGAGGCAATTTCCAGTTCTCGTACCATACAGATACAGTATCCAAGTCAATTTGGAATTGATTTTGATCTTCTGATAACTTTACTAGACGGTGAATGACAGCATAATCTGCAAACAATCTTAAGTGCTGTATAGAGTGTCTTGTAAGTCGTTTATATAGCTTAGCAATAGCAGATGCCTATAACACTTGTCGGGAATGCCAGATATCACTTCCGATTTACTCGATGATTTTCCGTGCGTCACCAGTAATTCTGATCTTGCTGAGACTAAATCATGAAGGCACTCAATCTGGTTAGAAGTCGCTTGTTCGGACCGGTTTTCAAAAGCCTTCCCGAAATCTAGAAATACGGTATCAATTTGAGATCCCCCGTCGATAGCACTCATCACTTCGTGCGAATAAAGAGTTAGTTGTGTTTCACAAGGACAACATTTCCTGAATACGTGCTGACCCAGTATGTTGACCTCGACGACGAGTGTTCGTAAGAGACAAGGGTGTCATCAGGAATGTCCCAAGGGAGTGTGGTAGGACCGCTATTATTTTCTACACACTTACATCATCTGGCGGACGAGATCGTCAGCAAACTGCGGTTATATGTGAATGATACTGTGGTCTACGGGAAAATGTCAAAGTTGAGTGACTGTTTGAGGATACAATAAGCTTTAGACAAAATTTCTACTTGGTGTGAAGAGTGGCAGCTTGCGCTAAATGTAGAAAAGTATAAGTTAACGCGGGTGAGTAGGAAAAACAAACCTGCAATGTTCTGATACATTATTATTAGTGTGTCCTGCTTGACACAGTCAGTACGTTTTGGGCGTAACGTTGCAAAGCGATATGAAATGGAACGAGCTTAGGAGAATTGTAGTTGGACAGGCGAACGATCTAGTTCGGTTTATTGGGAGTATTTTGGAAAAGTGTGGTTGATCTGTAAAAGGAGACCGCATTCAGGACGTTGGTGCGGCCTATTCTCTAGTACTGGTCGAGAGTGGTTGGGATCCGCATCACGTTGGATTGAAGGAATACATCGAAACAATTCAGAGGTGGGATGCTAGATTTGTTACTGGAAGCTTCGAACAATACGCACATGTTACGGAGATGCTTCGGGAACTCAAATGCAAATCTCTAGAGGGAAGGCGACGTTCGTTTCGAGGAAGACTACCGAGAAAATTTAGAGAATTGGCATTTGTAGTTGACTGCAGAACGTTTCTACTGCCTCCATCATGCAGTATTCATTCGGACCACGAAGATAAGATACGAGAAACTAGGGCTCATACGGAGGCATATACAGAGTCGTTTTTCCCTCTCTCTATTTTCTCGTAGAACAGGAAAAGAAATGACAAGTATTGCTCCAGGAAACCCTCCGCTCCGTACCGTGTGGTGGCTTGAGGAGTACGTATGTAGATGTAGCTGTAAAA
This sequence comes from Schistocerca cancellata, assembly GCF_023864275.1. Classification (NCBI taxonomy): domain Eukaryota; kingdom Metazoa; phylum Arthropoda; class Insecta; order Orthoptera; family Acrididae; genus Schistocerca; species Schistocerca cancellata. Next base: position 1,094,140,107 of record NC_064626.1, on the reverse strand, counting down.
TAGACCGTTATCTTTAAGGTAAATCAGTACATGTTCCAAAAATGCTACTGCGAAACGTCAGCGTTATGGACGTGCTAAGATATCTCAATAATTTTATTTCTGCATGAAAGCCTGTACCTTAATCTACGCACTGACGCCATTACAGTCTGATTCTTCCTTGTTTATTTTGTGTACTGAGTGTTTAAGATGCCTCTGATAATCGTGAGTCCCGCCGACAGTGAAGTACGGGCTGTTATAAGATTTCTTAGTGCTAAAGGCCTAAAAGCGATCGATATTCATCGTGAGATCTGTGCAGTTTACCGAAAAAACATAATGAGTGATGGAATGGTAAGAAAGTGGGTCACAGCATTTAAAGATGGCCGCACAAATGTGCATGATCAACAACGGAGTGGGCGTCCTTCGGTCGTTAATGAAAGTTTGGTACAGGAAATGGACAACAAGATGAAACAGACGCTTTACGTTTTCCTCCTTGCGGGATGACTTTTCTAATGTTTCTCGTAGTGTTTTGTATGGCATTGTGACCGAGCACTTGAATTACCGAAAATTGTGCGCGCGTTGGGTACCGAAAATGTTGACGGATGTGCACAAAACCAAACGTTTAGACAGTGCATTGACTTCCCTTGAGCGGTACCACAACGACTGTGACGATTTCTTAAGCCAAGGTGTTACGGGCGATGAAACATGGGTGGCCTACGTCTCACTAGAATCGAAGCAACAGCCCACGGAAGTTGAGCGAAGGCATCGTTTTGCTGCAAGACCATGTCCGTCCGCATATGGTGAATCAGACCAAAGATCTCATCACATCTTTTCCATGGGAAACTTTAGATCATCCTCCATACAGCCCCGACCTTGCGCCCAGTGACTACCATCTGTTCCTGTACTTGAAGAAACACCTGGGCGGTCAGCGTCTTCAAGACGATGACAAAGTCAAAACAGTGGTGATGCAGTGATTAACAAGTCAAGTGGCAGACTTCTATGACGAGTGTATTCAAAAACTGGTACAACATTATGACAAGTGGCTCAATATTGACGGAAACTATGTAGAAAAGTAGATTAAGGTACAGGCTTTTATGTAAAAATAAAATTATTGAGATATCTTAACACATCTTTTTTTAATTTCAAAATGGTACTTACTTAAAAAACACGCCTCGTATATCCCTGATGCATGTCTTACTCTGTTGTCATTCAACCAATACTCCAAGGTGGAAGTCACTGAGACCGATTCATTCTGCTTTATTACTTCTCTACTGACAACGCAGCACTCCCAGCCTTCTTTCCCACTGGCGGGTCCTTCCCTCGTGACTTACAGTTGTCAATTCTGCGTTACGTGAGGGTGTTCGGATACTCCTCATCAGACGGTGCATATCTCGCATTGGGATCATGAGAATAAAAGAGATTAGGGAGTTTGTGGAGGCTGTACTTCTTCCCTCACTCAGTAAGCGAATGGTTCGGAAATTCTGTCATATTGATGTGAAGTAGCTCGTAAAGGCAGTAAGCAATTGTATAATCTTCCTAATTGGTTTTGGGAAAGAAGCCAGTCAAATCAACACGGAGAAGAACCGGCCCATAAAAATTTATTCCATAGTGTGTAGCGTACCATGTCACGTGACAGTTACCCTGGAAGGCGTATGACGACGGTAGTCTTACGTTAGAGAAGGAAGATTGCAAACTGGCGTTAGGGATGCGCGTAGCTACAGCGGCATTAAATAAAGACAGACTTAGGACAGATGATTATCTCCAGAACATCGGCGTAATTTTTCTCCTCTTATATAAATGTTATATGTCACTGGCTAATGTTGTTGTTGTTGTTGTGGTCTTCAGTCCTGAGACTGGTTTGATGAGCTCTCCATGCTACCGTATCCTGTGCAAGCTGCTGCATCTCCCAGTACGTACTGCAGCCTTCATCCTTCTGAATCTGCTTAGTGTATTCATCTCTTGCTCTCCCTCTACTATTTTGTCCCTCCACGCTGCCCTCCAATACTAAATTGGTGATCCCTTGATGCCTCAGAACATGTCCTACCAACCGATCCCTTCTTCTAGTCAAGTTGTGCCACAAACTCCTCTTCTCCCTAATTCTATTCAATACTTCCTCATTAGTTATGTGATCTACCCATCTAATCTTCAGCATTCTTCTGTAGCACTACATTTCGAAAGCTTCTATTCTCTTCTTGTCCAAACTACTTATCGTCAATGTTTCACTTCCATCCATGGCTACACTCCCTACAAATACTTTCAGAAACGGCTTCCTGACACTCAAATCTATACTCGATGTTAACAAATTTCTCTTCTTCAGAAACGCTTTCCTTGCCATTGCCATTCTACATTTTATATCCTCTCTACTTCGACCATCATCAGTTATTTTGCTCCCCAAATAGCAAATCTCCTTTACTTCTTTAAGTGTCTCATTTCCTAATCTAATACCCTCAACATCACCCGACTTAATTCGACTACATTCCATTATCCTCGTTTTGCTTTTGTTGGTGTTCATCTTATATCCTCCTTTCAAGACACTGTCCATTCCGTTCAACTGCTCTTCCAAGTCCTTTGCTGTCTCTGACAGAATTACAATGTCATCGGCGAACCTTAAAGTTTTTATTTCTTCTCCATGTATTCCAATACCTACTCCGAATGGCTAATGTATGAGCAACATTATCCTACATAATCGTTACTGTGAAAGCCTGGGTCTGTTGGATGCAGTTGTGTGTAATACTACGAAACTATGAAGCAATTGCCTTCTTTTTCATATAAAATGCGAATAAATATAGCCCCGTGAAAGAGAATATTACGACAGATAGTCACTAGAAAAAGAGATGGCGGCAGTAAGAGTATTCTGTCACACTTTATCACTATCATTGCCAAATCCAATAACTGACACGCCGAGCCCGTGAAGATACGTGCCAAACACCAGGGAAAACAAGAAGAAGAAGGGAGAAAGTGTTGCTTAACATGAGAAGGAAGATAATGCACGTTGTTGGTAAAAAAGGAAAATAAGGACTGCGTAACAGATCCCTGAGAACGGCGATAAAAATCAACGTAATGAGCACCTGACAAGTTACGCAGCGACAGGCATGTAATCAGAACGGAACGTACATACCTTCAACGATATCGTAAAGCGCCGTTAACTGACGCATGGAAGCTAACTGCGTAGAATATGTTGATCACGTTTACGTTTCCAAGGAAGAATATAAACCGGCAGTTTTTGCAATAACTAACAGAATGAACATTTTAAATTATTAACATATAGAACCGTTGAAAAAGGTCTTCGGTCTTAGGGTCTAACTTTCGCATCGATAAGGGGATCAGCACAGGAGACTATGGCGTCAGATGATGTTGCAACACGGGATTCTTTTCTACGGCCAGAGGCCAGAGGCCTAATTTGCAGGCCACTGGTATTTTGTTCGTCCTCCCGCCTGCCTTTGTTCGACAGACACAAAGCGCTTCCGCCGACCTTTGGCACTTGCTGTAGTGGTTGCATTTGTTGGAAGCAGACAATGCCGTCTTTTACACCGGCTTTAGTACTGTGGCCGCCCCACCTTGGCAGTACTCCTATTTTTCCGTGAAACTCTGTGAATGCTATTGCCTACATAATCCATTTATTTATGGTAGTCAGCTGCAAAAGATTTGTGGGAATGGTAGAATCTACACTATTTGGACAGAGCCATTATTAGTGAACATCAATATGGAGTGTGCCAACCGTTTGCCTTTATGACCACTCAACCTCCCGCACACTGCCACCACAAGGCATATTTAACAACCTTCTTCCCCCTTCCGTGCCATTTTATACATTAACATTGGTGTCAGAAGTTTCTCTCCTCATCCCCAAACCACGTACTCTTTTAAATTGGTGTCAGAAGTGGGATGTAACAATTATATCTCAACTTCCCGGGAAGTACTCTTTTACAGCTATTCGCACTGAACAATTTGTACATGGGAACAAGTATGAGGCAACGGGAGGAATCCGAGAAAACGTCTACATTGAAAGGGTATCAGGTAGGCAGTCAATTTTGTTTTATACTGTATGTCTACAAAGGTGCCAGTTATACACGCGAGTTAACTACTGTATTTGATGCTTTTCAGGAGGACAAAGAACCATTCACCTCTAAACTTAGTTGCATCTGCGTTAAAGGATAACAAAGAGTGGACAGGGTGATCGATTGAGATGGAGCTGTAGTGAGGTACGATTTAATGGTTGACTCATGCATTCTACAGAAGGAGAAGTTGCTACAGGTCCATTTTTCCAGTGTTCTGTCCAGATGCATCAGTAGCTTTGCGATCGTTAACGGTAAACCTGTCGGTCATCAGAGGACTTCCATCTCATGTGTGATGAAACTTGACACATTCCTCTAAACGAACTTTGATTTATGCGATGTACTCTATCCCCCTGTCACATCTCTGGTGTAAAATCGAGACTTCAGCGTCATAACTAAGTTAGCTATAGGTGCTTGTGAGGTGCTCTAATCCATGTGTACACATTTGCCCGACAGATTGCTTTTTACAGAGTTAGTGACGGAATGACTTGTAATTTTCACGTATCTGACGCTGCTGCTATGCGTTTATCTGTTTCCTTGTAGCAGGTATCCCCTGATACTATCGATCATGCAGGCATCTTATAATTTCTGAACTGTGATCGGATGTGAACAGTGGGCACTATACGTCTCCGGAAAGCTATTTGTGTTCGTATCACGCAGAGCAAGTGTTTTACGGAAGTAGCTTTTTTTCGTTTTACGGTTGGATAACATAGTTTATCGTAGAGAAACCGGGAAGAAGGATGTATTTCATGCGCATGAAATATATTTCTCACAATGAAATATGCGAATTGACCTTTGTTTACCACCAAACTTCAAACTTGGTGCCTGTTCATAGGAAGAAGTGGCGGTCGAATGATTCAGGCTAGTGGAGGTAGCCCAAGTGAGCTATCTTCCTGCGATTTTCTTAGGTTAGTGTAGATAATTGTGGTGTGATGCATTATCCTGTTGGAATGTGATCTTCCTAACATTTTTGGGGGGAGGGTGTTAGGTTAGTGGAGGTAGCCCAATTGACATTCTTACCATCAAAATTCAAACTTCCCGCCAAAATCCGCCATCTTGAATGACGTCACAGCCACCATCTTGGATGATGTCGTGTGCTGTTGCCAAAACTACACGCCGCCATATTGTATGACGTCATCACCGCCATCTTGGATACATCTGGCAACAGTGGAATGTGGGGTGACGTCCTTGTTTCCCCACTACTACCACCTAGGTTTGGTGTCAACTTGCAATAACGACAAGGGTGGAAGCAATTCGGAAACAGTTTGTAAACAGTTCATTTGCCATGGTGGTTGAAGTATACCGAGCATGGCGAAATGGCGCTATTCAAAACTGGCGCCAAGACAACTGTGATGCATCATGGGCCATAGATTGTTATGCACAGTATACCTTAACCACCATGGTGAATGATGGCGGTGAAGATGTGTACAGGCGAATAGACGTTCATCTGTTGATCAACTAAGCGCCAAGATGAACCAAGGGGCTACCAACAGTGTCTTCTCAAAGACCATTCAGTGAATGTTGCTGTGCCGGCCGCGGTGGTCTAGCGGTTCTAGGCGCTCAGTCCGGAACCGCGGGACTGCTACGGTCGCAGGTTCGAATCCTGCCTCGGGCATGGATGTGTGTGACGTCCTTAGGTTAGTTAGGTTTAAGTAGTTCTAAGTTCTAGGGGACTGATAACCACAGATGTTAAGTCCCATAGTGCTCAGAGCCATTTGAACCATTTTTTTGAATGTTGCTGTGTATGGGCCTCCACAGCAGGCGCCTGGTTGATGCATCCATGTTCAGGGCTGTTCATCGGCGACGAAAGCTGGAATTTGCACGTCAGTATCGCAATTGGACGTTCACCGAGTGGCGACAGGTGGCCAGAATTATGTTTGATGTTCCATCGAAGGTCTGGACACCCTACAACAATCGTCGGAAGGTTCCAGGCCAGGGGAAGGAGCGATATGGTCTGGTGAATGTTTAGTGGGGTTCCCTGGGTCGTTCCGTCATTCTCGAAGGCACACTGTATTGCTCTATCCTTGGGGACCATGTTCACCCCTAAATGCAGTCTGTTTATCCTTGTCATGATGGCATCTACCAGCAGGGAATTGCAAAATGTCAAACAGCTCGCAGAGTACGTGGGTTGTGAAGGGCACCAGAGTGAGTTTACCGTTCTCCTCTGGCCACCAAACGAACCGGGTTTAAACAGTCGAGAATCTGTGGGACCACCTCGATCGGGCTGTTTGCGCCATGCATGGCCTAACGAGAAATCTAGCGCAGCTAGCTACCGTACTGGCGTCGGCGTGGCCCCACATCACTGTCAGTATCTTCCAGAACCTCATTCACTCTCGCAGTGGTCTGCAATGCAAAGGGTGGATATTCGCGCTTTAGACAGCTAGTCACATTAACAGTGTATAATGTGAAGAGACAATCCCGTAATCATCTTTATTGGATGCAACGATCTACTTGCTTCTCTTCCTTGTGGTCTTCTGCCTTCGATATTTCTTTGGAAGATGGTGTTATCTGCCTTGTTCCTTTCTCTTCTCAAAATGTGCCCAAATAACTAGAAGAAGTATATTTAGTTTACAGGTGAAGACAAACTTCTTATGATGCTAGTTCTTTTATAATGGAAGCATTTGTTCTTTATGTCCATGGTACCTATAATACGTTTCGCCAACACAAAGCATCAGTTAAGCTATTTTCACTAGCTTTCAAGATACAGGTATGTTGTTGTTGTGGTCTTCAGTCCTGAGACTGGTTTGATGCAGCTCTCCATGCTACTCTATCCTGTGCAAGCTTCTTCATCTCCCAGTATCTACTGCAACCTACATCCTTCTGAATCTGCTTAGTGTATTGATCTCTTGGTCTCCCTCTACGATTTTTACCCTCCACACTGCCCTCCAAAGCTAAATTTGTGATCCCTTGATGCCTCAAAACATGTCCTACCAACCGATACCTTCTTCTAGTCAAGTTGTGCCACAAACTTCTCTTCTCCCCAATCCTATTCAGTACCTCCTCATTAGTTACGTGATATACCCACCTTATCTTCAGCATTCTTCTGTAGCACCACATTTCGAAAGCTTCTACTCTCTTCTTGTCCAAACTAGTTATCGTCCATGTTTCACTTCCATACATGGCTACACTCCATACAAATACTTTCAGAAACGACTTCCTGACACTTAAATCTATACTCGATGTTAACAAAGTCCTCTTCTTGAGAAACGCTTTCCTTGCCATTGCCAGTCTACATTTTATATCCTCTCTACTTCGACCATCATCGGTTATTTTACTCCCTAAATAGCAAAACTCCTTTACTACTTTAAGTGTCTCATTTCCTAATCTAATTCCCTCAGCATCACCCGACTTAATTTGACTACATTCCATTATCCTCGTTTTGCTTTTGTTGATGTTCATCTTATATCCTCCTTTCAAGACACTGTCCATTCCGTTCAACTGCTCTTCCAAATCCTTTGCTGTCTCTGACAGAATTACAATGTCATCGGCGAACCTCAAAGTTTTTACTTCTTCTCCATAAATTTTAATACCTATTCCGAATTTTTCTTTTGTTTCCTTTACTGCTTGCTCAATATACAGATTGAATAACATCGGGGAGAGGCTACAACCCTGTCTTACTCCTTTCCCAACCACTGCTTCCCTTTCATGCCCCTCGACTCTTATAACTGCCATCTGGTTTCTGTACAAACTGTAAATAGCCTTTCGCTCCCTGTATTTTACCCCTGCCACCTTCAGAATTTGAAAGAGAGTATTCCAGTTAACATTGTCAAAACCTTTCTCTAAGTCTACAAATGCTAGAAATGTAGGTTTGCCTTTTCTTAATCTTTCTTCTAAGATAAGTCGTAAGGTCAGTATTGCCTCACGTGTTCCAACATTTCTACGGAATCCAAACTGATCTTCCCCGAGGTCGGCTTCTACCAGTTTTTCCATTCGTCTGTAAAGAATTCGCGTTAGTATTTTGCAGCTGTGACTTATTAAACTGATAGTTCGGTAATTTTCACATCTGTCAACACCTGCTTTCTTTGGGATTGGAATTATTATATTCTTCTTGAAGTCTGAGGGTATTTCGCCTGTCTCATACATCGTGCTCACCAGATGGTAGAGTTTTGTCATGACTGGCTCTCCCGAGGCCATCAGTAGTTCAAATGGAATGTTGTCTACTCCCGGGGCCTTGTTTCGACTCAGGTCTTTCAGTGCTCTGTCAAACTCTTCACGCAGTATCTTATCTCCCATTTCGTCTTCATCTACATCCTCTTCCATTTCCATAATATTGTCCTCAAGTACATCGCCCTTGTATAAACCCTCTATATACTCCTTCCACCTTTCTGCCTTTCCTTCTTTGCTTAGAACTGGGTTGCCATCTGAGCTCTTGATATTCATACATGTGGTTCTCTTCTCTCCAAAGGTCTCTTTAATTTTCCTGTAGGCAGTATCTATCTTACCCCTAGTGAGACAAGCCTCTACATCCTTACATTTGTCCTCTAGCCATCCCTGCTTAGCCATTTTGCACTTCCTGTCGATATCATTTTTGAGACGTTTGTATTCCTTTTTGCCTGCTTCATTTACTGCATTTTTATATTTTCTCCTTTCATCAATTAAATTCAATATTTCTTCTGTTACCCAAGGATTTCTATTAGCCCTCGTCTTTTTACCTACTTGATCCTCTGCTGCCGTCACTACTTCATCCCTCAGAGCTACCCATTCTTCTTCTACTGTATTTCTTTCCCCCATTCCTGTCAATTGTTCCCTTATGCTCTCCCTGAAACTCTGTAGAACCTCTGGTTCTTTCAGTTTATCCAGGTCCCATCTCCTTAAATTCCCACCTTTTTGCAGTTTCTTCAGTTTCAATCTGCAGTTCATAACCAATAGATTGTGGTCAGAATCCACATCTGCCCCAGGAAATGTCTTACAATTTAAAACCTGGTTCCTAAATCTCTGTCTTACCATTATATAATCTATCTGATACCTTTTAGTATCTCCAGGATTCTTCCAGGTATACAACCTTCTTTTATGATTCTTGAACCAAGTGTTGGCTATGATTAAGTTATGCTCTGCGCAAAATTCTACAAGGCGGCTTCCTCTTTCATTCCTTCCCCCCAATCCATATTCACCTACTATGTTTCCTTCTCTCCCTTTTCCTACCATCACCCATGACTATTAAATTTTCGTCTCCCTTCACTACCTGAATAATTTCTTTTATTTCGTCATACATTTCATCTATTTCTTCGTCATCTGCAGAGGTAGTTGGCATATAAACTTGTACTACTGTAGTAGGCATGGGCTTTGTGTCTATCTTGGCCACAATAATGCGTTCGCTATGCTGTTTGTAGTAGCTAACCCGCACTCCTATTTTTTTATTCATTATTAAACCTACTCCTGCATTACCCCTATTTGATTTTGTATTTATAACCCTGTAATCACCTGACCAAAAGTCTTGTTCCTCCTGCCACCGAACTTCACTAATTCCCACTATATCTAACTTTAACCTATCCATTTCCCTTTTTAAATTTTCTAACCTACCTGCCCGATTAAGGGATCTGACATTCCACGCTCCGATCCGTAGAACGCCAGTTTTCTTTCTCCTGATAATGACGTCCACCTGAGTAGTCCCCGCCCGGAGATCCGAATGGGGGACTATTTTACCTCCGGAATATTTTACCCAAGAGGACGCCATCATCATTTAATCATACAGTAGAGCAGCATGTCCTCGGGAAAAATTACGGCTGTAGTTGCCCCTTGCTTTCAGCCGTTCGCAGTACCAGCACAGCAAGGCCGTTTTGGTTAATGTTACAAGGCCAGATCAGTCAATCATCCAGACTGTTGCCCCTGCAACTACTGAAAAGGCTGCTGCCCCTCTTCAGGAACCACATGTTTGTCTGGCCTCTCAACAGATACCCCTCCGTTGTGGTTGCACCTACGGTACGGCCATCTGTATCGCTGAGGCACGCAAGCCTCCCCACCAACGGCAAGGTCCATGGTTCATGGGGGGGTTACAGGTATAGCAGCCTTAAAGAACACCATGCTCATCTTCGTTATTCGAGATATTGTCCAATTCTGCCAGATCTTAATGAGTTTAACAACTGAGACTACACTAAGCTTCTGTAACTTTTGTTTCCATTGTACAAAACACTGCGAGCTGGAGTTGGTTCTACTTCCGTCCCATCGCTCTTCACATCGCGTCGGTAGTCTGCAAGGCGAGGCTGGCTACCGTGCGCCTCCGACGCCCACTGCGTGAAGGTCTTCTTATATGGACGCACTGTACACGTACACTGATAATCCAATATATTATCACCACTGCCCACCGCGATTTGGATGTCGCCCGGTTACGGGCACGTGACGCGGTAACAAAAGTATGTAAACCGAACAGATACGGATGGGGGATCATCCTAGAGAAAATATGGGTTGCAAATGGGGAAATCCATTGAGATAAACGACCTTGACAAAGGGCAGATTATTATTACGCGGAGCCTGTGAACGAGTATCTCGAAAACGGCGAAATGGGTCTAATGTCACCTGATACTGTCATGAGCTTCTACGGAAAGAGGAAGAAGGACAGTGGGGCTACCTCTAGGCGCTAAACGGTTGGACGTCCACGGCTCTTCACAGAAAGTGGGGTTCGGAGGCTAGTCTGCTCTTTAGAGTAGGATAGATGGTTATCTGTGGCATCTCTGCCGAGAGAACACAATACTGGTGGACGCACAAGTGTTTTGGAGTAAACCGATCGCACATTGTTGAACATGGAGCTCCGCAGCGACTACCCCTAAGTGTTCACGTGTTGATTCAACGAGATCAGTAACTATTGCAGTGGGCATGAGACCATCGGGATTCGACAGTTGATCAATGGAAACATCGGCTCTTCGGATGAATCATATTTTGGCTACACTAGATCGATGGTCGTCTCCACAAACAACGCCGCCATCGAGATGAACGGCTGTTCGAAATGTGCAGCGCACCACAAACGCAGGCTGGCGGAAGCATTATTATGCTATGGGAGATATTCCCTTGCGCTTGCAAGGGACCTGTGATAGCAACCCAAGACATGCTGTCAACTGCGAACCGCCTGCATCCCTTCATGCTTGATGTCTTCCCCCACGGCGATGTCATCTATTAGCAGTACAATGCCCGTGTCTTGGAGCCAAAACTGTGCTACATTGGTTTGAGGAGCGTGTAGTGGACTCACATTGTTGTCTCGGCGACCAAATTCGCCGGACGTAAATCCTATGGAATCCATCCTGGTCGCTATCGGGCGCCATCATCGCGTATGCAAATCAGAGGCCTTTTATTTACGCGAATTACATGACCTGTGCATACACGCGTAATGCCACGTACCTCGAGAAATCTACCAACAAACTGTCGGATCCCTGATACGTAGACTCAGTGGTGTACTCGTTCGAAAGATAGACAAACAAGCTATTAAACAGGTAGTCATAATGTTTTGGCTTGTCAGTGTATACTCCCTTGGCACGGTTCAAAATGGTTCAAATGGCGCTGACCACTATGGGACTTAACTTCTGAGGTCATCAGTCCCCTAGAACTTAGACCTACTTAAACCTAACTAACCTAAGGACATCACACACATCCATGCCCGAGGCAGGATTCGAAACTGCGAGCGTAGCGGTCACGTGGTTCCAGACTGTAGCGCCTAGAACCGCTCGGCTACCCCGGCCGGCCCCTTGGCACGAAATGTACGCACGTCGCCTTCACCAATGTGGAGACGAATGTCGTCGTAGCCTACTATCGAATTGCACACCTGAAGATAAGTATTTATGTCTGATAGTAAGGAATATTTTTAATATTTTTTGTGATAGACTCTATTGTCTACAGAGAATAACCGGGTCTTGTTCAATCTGACATTTTCAGAGCAAATCCTACGCCTTCCATTACCAAACTGGCGGCAGCGCAGAATTGTTGCCAGGCTGGAGGAGGAATACTCACCAGCGTTGACGTTCATGTTGTGGGTAACATTGGCATAGTGACCTAGACTGGACGAGAAAACTACGGACGGGGAGGGTATCGGAGGAAGACAGAGAGAGAAGCGGATGGAGGAAAGCAGAGCCAGTTTGTCCGCCAGCTGCGGTCTCTGAGGGAACGACTAGCACCTTTATGTGAGACCCAAATGCAGCCGTGCCACTACGTTCACTGTTTCAGTAGCAACGGTCAGTTGTTGGTAAGCGCTCAAACAAGCTTTCAGGAGCGAATTTTTCGGTGAAGTAGTACTATCAACTAGGGCGTAAGCTCTTGCTTCCAGTTCATTGTCCAAAACACCATTTCTCAATGTTCCGAATACTTTTTTAAGAAATTAAAATATCTGAGCTGTCTTAACATAGCTCAATACAGTATGTTCATTTCGGTAGTAGAAGGTACCAAGGGCACATACTCAGAAACAAACGTGTATAATTTTTCATAATTTGATGTTATCAAATAACTCCACGGAAAATGGCCAGCATAGAAATGTAACAATGAAGACCACCAAAAATTAACAACAGTACTTCTTTAGAACATGAACAATTTAAATATTAAATCAGGTAATAATTTCTTTGTGAGTACATCATTTTCCAACAGCATTTACGGAGTAACCGCCTCGTCCGGCATTTCAAACATGTTCCGTTATAACACTACCGGCTGCTATTATGTTAGTACTATGCCAACAATGTTACACCTGTGAAAGGATTTTTGTAACCGTGACTGTGTGTAATGGAAATGTATCGGAGTCTAGAAAGACTGTTATTGATCTTCGTTGATCCATTATTGACCGTGGGACAACGGCTGGCATGTATTTCTTGATGCAATAATTTACCAACAGCCGTATGTATTGTAGAAGTTTATTTTATGAACTTCTTATGTGCTACCAGTTTCGGCACTACATTGATGCCATCTTCAGGCCCCACACATCATAGTCGTAAAATCGATATACACGGAAGGAGCCATATAACTGGATCCGTGAATTAAAAAAATGGTTCAAATGACTCTGAGCACTATGGGACTTAACGGCTGTGGTCATCAGTCCCATAGAACTTGGAACTACTTAAACCGAACTAACCTAAGGACATCACACACATCCATGCCCGAGGCAGGATTCGAACCTGCGACCGTAGCGGTCGCGCGGCTCCAGACTGTAGCGCCTGAACCGCTCGGCCAGATCCGTGACCACACATCGATGTTTGCAACCTTCTCAGTCTGTGTCGCCTGGCCACCAAGAGCTGTTGCATAACGATTTGATTCACGGATCCAGTTATATGGCTCCTTCCGTGTATAGTGATTTTACGACTATGACGTGTGGGGCCTGAAGATGCCATCAATGTAATGCCGAAACTGGTAGCACATAAGATGTTTATAAAATAAACTCCTACAATACATACGGCTGTTGGTAAATTATTGCATCAAGAAAGACTGTTATTGAGAAGAAACAACAGCAAAACAAGTGAGAATCGAACCAAGGTCCTATTAGTAATCAAGCAAACTGTAATTCCTTAAAAAGAAACGGTTTCCAGCCCAACCAGCCCAATTAGGCAAAGTTGTACTCAGTATTAGTATGATCCATATAGAATGGTAGCTTTATGGGTTGACTTTACTTGATACTAAACTTCTGTTTTGCTGATAAGATACAGGACAGTAGCACAATTTAGCAAGTAATGTTCCAGTGTGGCGAAGTATTAATGTGTTCAGGCAACAACTGGCTCTCAACAATACATACTATCTATACATTACACTAGGAAGACGAGGATAATTATAGGTAAATGATTACTAACAGAGGACGCGGGATTAGCCGAGCGGTCCTGGCGCTGCAGTCACGGACTGTGTCGCTGGTCCCGGCGGAATTCGAGTCCTCCGTCGGGCATGTGTGTGTGTGTTTGTCCTTAGGATAATTTAGGTTAAGTAGTGTGTAAGCTTAGGGACTGATGACCTTAGCAGTTAAGTCCCATAAGATTTCACACACATGTGAACATTTTTGACAAGCTCTGAAAATTCTCTCCTTAGCGTCGGATTTTCATAGTACAGAACTAACCAAAGTACACCATCAATAATAATCCGCATCACTTCTACATCCGAGGCTATATTATGTACCCTGCAGTTCTTCTCGCCTCTTTCAGTTATCAAGATGCGTACGCATTGCCTGTTAGCCAACGACTAGCTCATGCCACACGGGAGCCTTGCAGTCCCATCTCCAGATACAGCTTTTCTACTGCCGCCTAACCATTTCCATTGCGGAGGGTTCAAAATGGCTCTGAGCACTATGGGACTTAACATCTGAGGTCATCAGTTCCCTAGAACTTAGAACTAAATGGTTCAAATGGCTCTGAGCACTATGGGACTTAACTACTGTGGTCATCAGTCCCCTAGAATTTAGAACTACTTAAACCTAACTAACCTAAGGACATCACACACATCCATGCCCGAGGCAGGATTCGAACCTGCGGCCGTAGCGGTCGCGGGGTCCCAGACTGTAGCGCCTAGAACCGCTCGGCCACTCCGGCCGGCCATTGCGCAGGGACTTCCTACAAGTTTTACATGATTACAAACCTACTTTCCCTACGCATCAACCAAGATTACAATTAAAATTTTAGATGTTATATTCTTTTACAGCACATTACTTTTGAAACTATATTGGTTACAATTACATAAATTATCATAAATAAAGAATTATTCATTTACATCGATGTTACATCAAAGAGGATGCTTATATAGAAGTCACATTAAGTAAAAACAGAAAAATAATTAAGATAAGACCACTATAGGCAATATCGGTAATTGTGTTACACCTTTGTTAAACAGATATCATTTATTACACAAGGAAGACCACACTCTTCAGTGATCTATAACACACATAAAACACAATTGTAATACATGTGTTAAAACAGAATGAGCAATTAAAACCTTTTACTCTCATAAATAAAGGATCACTACACAAAAGCTCACGGTAAAAGACAGTGAAACATATTGGGTAATGTACAAGTTTGAAGACCAAGTAAAGTTATTGGAACAGATGTTAAATCAGGGGGCCTTCATTAAGAAAAAATTTAACCCTTGATTAAGACTTAAATAAACCAGGTTTTACCAATATCTGACCAAAAACCTAGAGATAAGAAAATAAAAAAAGTTTCATCTATGATTTTTTTAAAAAAATGCAGATTACTAATCTTAACCAGGAGCAAAGCTACAAAAGTATATTTCCTTTTTTAAATAATTTAAAACGTTTGAAAGCATTCAGGAAGAATAAAGGTAGCCGATCATAAGTAATTTTAAAAACGCTACGCCAACAACCACCAAAATGGCTAATCAAAATGCTTAACGGTACGCAGCCATAATTAAATACTTAAAAGATTGGTGATCAGGCTGACAACACCGCGTGCCGGCCGAAGTGGCCGAGCGGTTCTAGGCACTACAGTCTGGAACCGCGCGACTGCTACGGTCGCAGGTTCGAATCCTGCATCGGGCATGGATGTGTGTGATGTCCTTAGGTTAGTTAGGTTTAAGTAGTTCTAAGTTCTAGGGGACTGATGACCTCAGAGGTTAAGTCCCGTAGTGCTCAGAGCCTTTTTTTTTTTTTTTGACAACATCGTGTACCACTCGCAGTACACAGCCTGAACACAAAAAGTCTCATAAACCATCGAAGTGTAAGACAAAGTTAATCAGGGGCGTAGATTAACAGCAGAAGCTGACAAGTTTTTTAGTACTAAATTGCAAATGTCGCCGTTTACTGGTCTGTATTCTACCTTCTCTTCATACAACGGAAAACCACAAGCAGTACGGCGGAAATTCAGACAAACAAGCAAATGGTACATGCTTCAGTTGTTGCGCCTGTTGGCGGTTAGACATTCCAGACAGCACATTCAGCGGTTCACAAACAACTCGGAATCTCGAC
The DNA here is from genome assembly GCF_023864275.1 of Schistocerca cancellata. NCBI lineage: Eukaryota > Metazoa > Arthropoda > Insecta > Orthoptera > Acrididae > Schistocerca > Schistocerca cancellata. Next base: position 1,094,124,216 of record NC_064626.1, on the reverse strand, counting down.
GGAGAACTAGCTGGCACACCAAGCGTAGCACTTTCACACCAATGCCGGTTTAGACTCAAGACGTAACTTCAAACTGCACTTTAGTTTCATGTGACACTTCGAACTTACACGATAAATGATGCCACCGAGTTTCAGTCCTAGGAGACAATGAGCCGACCAGCCGGAATCAACACCACATGCGAACAGCTCCCCCGCTGTCCCACAAGACGCAGAAACACTTAAATTCGTTGGAGGAGACGTCGCCGGACGGTGCTTTGTGGCCTCAGAGCTCGACGACGCTCCCGCCTAGCGAAACGCCGACGAAAGTGTTGCCTAGAGACGCGATCTCAATATCTTTTCATATCGATAGTGGACCGGCTCTACGTCGCTTTATTTTTGAATGAGATATTCCAACTGTCCTCATTTGAGGACTTCAAGAACTTCGTATTTGAAATGCATTATTTTCTATTTCAAAGCTTTGCCGTTCACCTAACGTAATTTATGACTTACGATAATATACATTTTTAAAAAAATCTCCAACTTGCCAGCTTCTTTCAGGGTGAAACGGAAAATTGCCAACATTTTCAAAATATCTGCACTTCCTTCTTTATTTTGAAACAGTTAATCATCTCGTCCAGCGAAATGAGAAGACCGCTATTTTGAGAGAGACGTGGGCAGATTGGAATCGAATCTAGGTATCTGTTTATACTGTCGCACATGCCAATGTGAATGGTGCTGAAGAGGTTTCTTATTTCCGTTTAGTTAGTCGAATTTCTCGTAGCTTACCTATTTCCACCTTGGAAAGGCCATACCCAGATAACAGTCCAGAGTCTACATTAGAGAAATTTAGTCTTTTAGCTTACCAGTAATCGCTCTGAAAAAAAAAGACTGCCGGAGGTGTACAGTTAACATATATAAGTAATTTGGAATTTATTAATCTATCTTTCTTTATTCTTAAAAATCAAAATGGAATGAATTTGACAATTTATACATGAGATTTCGTTCATAATTTGGTATGTAAGTAATTACAAATCATAAAGTTAATGTGACACTTGATTTTGGAAAACTAATGTAACAATATGAGGTTCGATCGAAGTAGTTGCAATTCTCAGGGTGTTCTCCAGGTGGTTCTATTCTTACACTTTCTGTGCTTTGCTACGTCCACAAACGTACGTGCTTCGAAACAAAGATGACGTACATAACGCATGACTGTGCAGGAAGCGATATTTGTCTTTGGGCAGGTGTGTTTTGTTAAAGTCCAACAAAGGTACATGCTCAAATTTGTCTTTTAGTCGGCAGGCAGACGGCAACTCCATACAGTCCATCTTCAAATCATCTGACAACATATCCATACTGTCTGCAATTAAGGTGTCGCATAATACAAAAAATCTGATTATTTTTCAAAAAGCCTGAAATCGATTTTCAGATTCTTGTATCAAATCAAAAAGTACGACTCTGTATTTCATCCCGTCTGTAGAACTACTGATACGTAGGTCCCTGCCTTGAAGGTGCCAGTTTAAGTCACCGAAACGAGTAGTTAAATCTACCAAAAATACTAAATCTGCCACCCAGTTGGGATCGGTAAGTTCGGACAAAGATTTTCCTTTTGATGTCATGAATGATTTTATCTCATTAATCACGCTATAAAATCTTTTTAACATGTGTTCTTGACTGAGCCATTTTAATTCTGTGAAGTACACAATATGACCTTACTCAGAATCCAAACTTTGAGGAATTCCTGGCTTTGACGATGATTCATTCTCACAAAGGAAGACTGCACTGTAGTTCCTTCTCTAGATTGTCGCACAGATGACAAAATCGTAGATATAGAAATAGACGACAGAGGGATAGAGAAACAATTAAGATCGCTCAAAAGAGGAAAGGCCGCTGGACCTGATGGGATACCAGTTCGATTTTACACAGAGTACGTGAAGGAACTTGCCCCCCTTCTTGCAGCAGTGTACCGTAGGTCTCTAGAAGAGCGTAGGGTTCCAAAGGATTGGAAAAGGGCACAGGTCATCCCCGTTTTCAAGAAGGGACGTCGAACAGATGTGCAGAACTATAGACCTATATCTCTAACGTCGATCAGTTGTAGAATTTTGGAACACGTATTACGTTCGTGTATAATGACTTTCCTGCAGATTAGAAATCTACTCTGTAGGAATCAGCATGGGTTTCAAAAAAGACGATCGTGTGAAACCCAGCTTTCGCTATTCGTCCACGAGACTCAGAGGGCCATAGACACGGGTTCCCAGGTAGATGCCGTGTTTCTTGACTTTCGCAAGGCGTTCGATACAGTTCCCCATAGTCGTTTAATGAACAAAGTAAGATCATATGGACTATCAGACCAATTGTGTGGTTGGATTGAAGAGTTCCTAGATAAAAGAACGCAGCATGTCATTCGCAATGGAGAGAAGTCTTCCGAAGTAAGAGTGATTTCAGGTGTGCTTCAGGGGAGTGTCGTAGGACCATTGCTATTCACAATATACATAAATGACCTTGTGGATAACATCGGAAGTTCACTGAGGTTTTTTGCGGATGATGCTGTTGTATATCGAGAGGTTGTAACAAAGGAAAATTGTACTGAAATGCAGGAGGATCAGCAGCGAATTGACGCATGGCGCAGGGAATGGCAATTGAATCTCAATGTAGACAAGTGTAATGCGGTGCGGATACGCAGAAAGAAAGATCCCTAATCATTTAGCTTCAGTATAGCAGGTCAGCAACTTGTAGCAATTAATTCCATAAATTATCTGGGAGTAGGCAGGAGTGATTTAAAATGGAATGATCATATAAAGTTGATCGTCGGTAAAGCAGATGCCAGACTGAGATTCATTGGAAGAATCCTAAGGAAATGCAATCCGAAAACAAAGGAAGCAGGTTACAGTATGCTCGTTCGCCCACTGCTTGAGTACTGATAGCAGTGTGGGATCCGTACCAGATAGGGTTGATAGAAGAGATAGAGAAGATCCAACGGAGAGCAGCGCGCTTCGTTACAGGATCATTTAGTAATCGCGCAAGCGTTATGGAGATTGTAGATAAACTCCAGTGGAAGACTCTGCAGGAGAGACGCTCAGTAGCTCGGTACGGGCTTTTGTTGAAGTTTCGAGAACATACCTTCACCGAGGAGTCAAGCAGTATATTGCTCCCTCCTACGTATATTTCGCGAAGAGAGCATGAGGATAAAATCAGAGAGATTAGAGCCCACACAGAGGCATACCGACAATTTTTCCTTCCACGAACAATCCGAGACTGAAATAGAAGGGAGAACCGATAGAGCTACTCAAGGTACCCTCCACCACACGCCGTCAGGTGGCTTGCGGAGTATGGATGTAGATGTAGAATAACGCAGAATTTCCTTGTATTTCCATAAATAAATTTCATTATGTTTCTCTAAATTTCTAGTTTCGTAGCTGCAACTGCAGTAGCCGTAAGATAACAGACCAGCTGGTCTGACGGATCGGCCGGGTATACCAACGAAACTCCGAGGGTTAAAGTATGGCGCAGGCGACAATGTTAAAAACAAGTGGGATCAACGAGAGAATAGCATCATGTAGCAGGAGTTTAAAATTGAGAGTATTCAGTTTATCATAGCTTTACATGAACAGATTTTTTTTTAACCGATCGTGTGATAGATGGTCAGTTCCTGGGCCGCATGCGACCCGTGATCCGCAGGTTGAACACGACTGGTTTACACAATTCGCTGACAGATGGCATACGTAGCACTCCTCCCATGACGTCAAGATGGCTTCAACGCATGTCTCTACAGAAAAATGGGCGGATGTACAGTGAGCGATAATTCATCAGGAGAGGGCATGGAGAAAAAAAAATATTAAAAGAGAAAATCTGACTTCAGCTTTTATGACCATATGGCGATTAATAGACTGAAAGCATAGAAACTTGCAGCTGAATGCAAAATCAGTGTCCAGTGCGAAAAGTGTTTTCGGGGTCGTTTTCCCTCCTTGGTGTTATCAGTGATTGCATGTAACTGCCACAAATTGCTGAAACCGCCTGACCACCTGGTGTTTTCTTATGATTTTCTCGTCCCAGAAGTAGCACTGAGGTCACAGATCCATTCTCCATCACGCGAGGCTGTAGAAAGTCTCTAGAGAGCTGGCTAAGGCTTACAGAGCTACTGAAAGTAAATTCAAAGTCAACTGGGATGCCAATGGATTTATATATATATATAAATGAGACACTGTAACAACATAAGGCTGATTTTCTCTTTTCCAAATTGATCCTTGTCTCATTTTTAATGAATCATCCGATACCACCTTTGGTCGATATTTCCGTAATTCTCGGCTTTTGCTGTCCAGCTGCTTTTTACATTGTATTTATCCATTATTTCTGTTTCTTTATTCTATTGGGTAGTTATGAAAATATTCAGTATACTTTTTATTAAGTAATATGTGCACTCCAAAACACTAGTCATCCAGATATTTTTACATTAATATTAATACAAATTATGTTTTACGGTAATTCATGAATCCCTACTTTTCTAATCGACAATATTAATGCCTCAGTATAGGTCAACGTAACTTCTTTGAGAACTGTATTTTGTGTGTTATGGTTTTTTGCAATTTGAGTCAGTTTGTGATAAGTGGTTTTTGTGGTTATGGCTCCACTCGGTTAAGTCATGTTACGTACCTGTATCTGTTCTGTGAATTTATGGCGTAGGTACATTGTCTGTTGTGAGTGTTAAAGATACGAATCTTATTTGAAGAGCTATGTAAATGAAAGAATGACAGTGGGATGAAAAGTGTGACAAGGAATATGTCTGCATTCAAGAAAATGTCAAAATAAATCAGGAACAGCAAACAATTAGTATTCAGTCATTTACAAAGCAGATTGCAGACTTCTTTACTGCAAAGTTCACGTGAATGAATTTTAGCCCCTGCGCCATCAAAAAGGTAAGCAGAGACCGACGTTTGACATAACTCCAACTGAACGAACTATTTTTATTTTGCAAGAACGCGATGATTCGCTAAAGTGTATGATACTTATTTCTATTACTGTCAGTAACGCTACTTTGAAAGGTACAGTATGTGATCAAAAGTATCCGGACATCTGGCTGAAAATGACGAAGTTCGTCGCGCCCTCCATCGGCAATGCTGGAATTCAGTATGGCGTTGGCCCACCCTTAGCCTTGATGACAGCTTCCACTCTCCCAGGCACACATTCAATCATGTGCTGGAAGATTTCCTGAGGAACGGCAGCCCATTCCTCACGGAGTGCTGCACTGACGAGAGGTATCGATGTCGGTCGGTGAGGCCTGGCACGAAGCCGGCGTTCCAAAACATCCCATAGGTATTCTATAGGATTTAGGTCAGGGCTCTGTGCAGGCCAGTCCACTACAGGTATGTTATTGTCATGTAACCACTCCGCCACAGGCCGTGCATTATGAACAGGTGCTCGATCGTGTTGAAAGATGCAATCGCCATTCCGGAATTGCTCTTTAACAGTGGGAAGCAAGAAGGTGCCTAAAACATTATTTTAGGCCTGTGCTGTGATAGTGCCACGCAAAACAAGGGTGCAAGCTCCCTCCATGGAAAACAGACCACACCATAACACCATAACCTCTGAATTTTACTGTTTGCATTACACACGCTGGCAGATGTTTACTGGGAGTTCGCTACGCCCACAACCTGCTATCGGATCGCCAGATTGTGTACCGTCGTTCGTCACTCCATACAACGTTTTTCCACCGTTCAATCGTCCAATGTTTACGCTCCTTACACCGAGCGAGAAGTCGTTTGGCATTTACCGGCGTGATATGAGGCTTATGAGCAGCCGCTCGGCCATGAAATCAAAGTTTTCTCACCTCCCGCCTAACTGCCATAGTACTTGCAGCGGATCCTGATGCAGTTTGGAATTCCTGTATGATGGTGTGGATAGATGTCTGCCTATTATACATTACGACCCTCTTCAACTTCGGCGGTCTCTGTCAGTCAAAAAATGGTTCAAATGGCTCTAAGCACTATGGGATTTACCATCTGAGGTCATCATTCCCCTAGAGTTGAAACTACTTAAACCTAACTAACCTAAGGACATCACACATATCCATGCCCGATGCAGGATTCGAACCTTCGACCGTAGCAGCAGCGCGGTTCCGGCCTGCACCGCCTAGAACCGCTCGGCCACAGGGGCCGGCCTCTGTCAGTCAACAGACGAGGTCGGTCTGTACGCTTTTGTGCTGCACGTGTCCCTTCACGTTTCCACTTCACTATCACATCTGAAAAAGTGGACCAAGGGATGTTTAGGAGTGTGGAAATCTCGTGTACAGACGTATGACACAAGTGACACCCAATCACCTGATCGCGTTCGAATTCCGTGAGTCCCGTGGAGCGCCCCATTCCTCTCTCTCACGATGTCTAATGACTAGTTATATCGCTGATATGGAGTACCTGGCAGTAGATGGCTGCACAATGCACCTAATATGAAAAACGTATGTTTTGGGGGGTGTCCGGATACTTTTTATCACATAATGTAGTATAACATGCAGAAGCGAAACGCGTAAACTGCTAACAAGAAATGTAACAAACGTACACCTACAAAGTCACACATAACGTAATACAAACATAATTATGATACATTATATACACTAAAGAACCTGCAGTACAAATCAAATTATGCATTCTGTACTTTGCTATTCTCTGCACTGTTCGCAGATCTGCCACTTCACAACATGATGTTTTATACGGTACACAGCTCAGATCTTCATCGTGAAACCTCCTGTTTAGGATTGTACCGTATGGCCCATACAAACCGACTGAATTGGTCAGGCCTAATCATCACTCGGTGCGCATATTTTAAAAATAGGAGGTCTGTGTAAAGCTTGTCAACATTTAAATCATCAATTTTCTGAATATGCAAATTAAAAGTTAATTTTTTTAAATTTACTATGTACAGAAAATTTGTAAAGAAATCAGAAAATTAATAATATTTTTTTGAAATTTACTTCATTCAGAAAATGGATGATTTAAATGCTGACAAACTTTACACAGACTTTTAATTTTTCCACAACGTCTATACTCAATAAACACGTTTCAGGCCACAACAAAGGTATAAACATCACCCTGAGTATATGTATATATATAAATCTGACAAAATCCCTCCAGTGCGCAAGCAGCCAATGACGTCGTGCAGCGAAAACGCAAATTACTTGTATCCTCAGTTAATACCAAAGTCTCCTCCGGCGCTGCTACCACGATCACGGCAGGCTGCGGCCTTCCATGTCGGGAGGGGTCTCTACACAGCACCCTGCATCCGACCGCTTCCGATTCCCCTCGACAACTGCTCGCTCGCTACCACCCGCGATGATAATATCTCAGAGTTTGTGTATGTACACAGCAAAATCATAGACGTCCAACTTTCAACACTTAAGAACTCACGGTTGATTCCTTCCGCTGAATTAATGTTGTTTTTCACATCCACCCTCGACAATGGTCGACGTTCCTCGTCCGTCAGTACATGAGTCTGCATTAATTTGATTGGACCATCTAGACGTAGACCTTTTTTTGTCAGGTGTCATGTGAAGGGTTACATGCACACTCGTCAGAAGACTGACACACATTGTCCAGAAACTGAGAAGTGGCTACGAAGTCTTTCGCGACGTATTTCTTGAATAAAAATCTCTCGGTGTACATGTCGCGTCAATTCAGGATAAAACTCCAAGCTTTCGACCACTACCTCCATGGTCGTCGTCAGGGCTAAAACTGACTGTCGTGAACTAGCGAGGTTCCCACTTTTATATGCAAAGGACGGCTTCTGATTGGCTGGAATACGTCATAGCAACAGCGATATGGCGCGTAGTGAAGTGGTGCCCTCTACTTCCATAGATGTAGTTTCTATCCCGCGTTGCTTGCAGCGCCATCCCTTGAATCAGGAGGTAAAGTGCGGGAAGTTTTTCTCTGCGATTTTTCTTTATCCAGTGCACTCTTCCAAGTGTTGCTAAGTGCATAGCCGTTGTCTCTGTTAAAATTATTATCGCTAAGTCTAATTTCGACTGCTTCCCGGATCACAGAGTCCCAGTAATTCGATGCTTGGGCTATTACTCCGGTTTCTTCAAATAAAATCTTATGCTTGTTAAGCAGGCTATGTTCAGCCACCTCTTATTTTTCCAAATACCTGTATTTCAGGCGGCGCTGGTGCTCGATGCAGCGATCGGCAATGGTTCTTACAGACTGGCCCACGTAATTCCTGCCGCATTCGCAAGGAATAGTATAAATTCCCGGCACTATTAAGCCGAGACTATCTTTGACTGATCTCAACATTTCCTTAATTTTCCTAGGTGGTCGAAAAACTGGTTTTATTCCTTGTCTCTTCAGGACTCTGGCTATCTTGCTCGTTGTAGCACCGCAAAAAGGAAGCCTCGCTATGTGTTGGTCCTCTTCTTGCATATGGCCGGCATCGTGTCTTACTTTCTTGGACAATACTGATTTAATTTCACCATCAGAATAACCATTCCTCTTGAAAACAGTCGTCAAATGGTTAATCTCGGAACAGAGGTGGTCCCTGTCGGAAATAGTCCTGGCTCTGTATACTAAAGTATTCAGCATAGCTCTCTTCTGAGACGGATGATGGAAGCTATGGCTACGCAGATATAAGTCTGTATGGGTTGGCTTCCTGTACACAGAATGGCCCAGTCGTCCATCCGGCTTTCGCTCCACCAACACATCTAAAAAAGATAACTTCCCTTCCTTCTCTACCTCCAATGTAAATTTTATGTTTGGATGTACACCATTTAAATGTTCGACAAACTGCTGCAGCGTGTCGCTGCCGTGTGGCCAGATTAAAAAAGTATCGTCGACGTATCTGTAGAAGCATGATGGGCGGAGGTGAGCACTGCTCAACGCTCGTTCTTCAAAGTCCTCCATGAAAAAATTCGCTATTGCTGGTGACAGTGGCGAACCTATCGCTGTTCCATCTGATCCGTCATTTCATAATAATTTCCACTGTATAAAAAGCAAGTGGTCATCAAGGTATGCCGGAACAACTTCAAAAAGTGGGAACCTCGCTAGTTCACGACAGTCAGTTTTAGCCCTGACGACGCTCCCAACACCTTCTCCAATCCCATCTTGACCAGTTCACCGCTTGGTGCAACCAGTGGTTGCTCAAGGTCAATCCCTCCAAAACCCAGGCGATCATTGTAGGCAAAACCACACCTTCCTTCCGCCTCCTTGATTTCTATCTCACCATCTATGGCCGTCCTATCGCCCTCACTCCCACCCTTAAGTACCTTGGCGTCACCCTCGACCGTCGCCTCTCCTGGACTCCCCATCTCCGGACAATCAAAGCCAAGGCACGCTCCCGACTCCGTCTCCTCAAGCTCCTTTCCGGCTGTACGTGGGGTCTGGACCCCTCCACCATCCTCCACACCTATAAATCCCTCATCCGCCCTATCCTTTGTTACACCCATCCGGCTTGGATCTCCGCCTCCCCTACCTTTTATAAATTCCTCCAAATCCTTGAACGCCATGCTCTCCGCCTCGCCTATCGCATCCGTCTCCCCTCCCCCACGTGGATCCTGTACGATCTCATCCCCTTCCCCCACCTCCTCCTTTTCCTTGAAAGGATACGGATCCTGTACACCTCCCGCAAACTCGATCCTCCTCACCCGCTAGTCTCCCCCATCCTCTCCCACCCCCGCCCGCTGCCGCGCCTGTATTCCCACGTCCCACCCAGTCTCCATCTCTCCACCCTCCTTACCCTCTCCCAAGGTGGCTTCCGCCAGCTCCCTCTCCCTGATGATGCCCTCCTCCCCTCCATCTACCCCTCCTACCAACTTTGATCCTCCCACCCTCCTCCTGTGTTTGCTGCTCTGGGCAACCTCCCTCCCTTCTATCCCTCTTCCCTCCCTCCTCCATTTCTCTCCACTTCTCCCCCAGACTTCCCCTCCCCTGTCCCTCTCCTTCTCCCCCCATCTCCTCAGCCATTGGCATCCTTGTTCTCCCCTCTCCCCCACCTCACCCTTATTCCCCTCTTGGCAGGTCCCCGGACTCACACACGCTAAATGGACATTCGCGCGCCGGAGAACATCGCCATCAGTGTCTCGTGTGTGCCGTCGTGTTTAGTGTTCAGTGTTCACCGTCACACTCCATCGTTCACCAGTGCCATCGTCATCTTCAGTGTTTGTGCTTCGTGTCAACAGTTTGTAGTGTGGATTGTCATCGAGTGTGAACGGCTTCATGTTTTTTTATGTTCATGTGTCTACTGTTTTTTCCCGCCGTTTTGTTCCAAGTCATGTATCTTCTCTGTTTTTATCATTGTACTATCTTTGGCTGAAGAGCGGCGTATTGTGCTGCTGCCAGCCTACCTGTTCTACGGGTTTTAAACTCATAATAAAGAAAAAAAAATAGTTCACGACAGTCAGTTTTAGCCCTGACGACGACCATGGAGGTAGTGGTCGAAAGCTTGGAGTTTTATGCTGAATTGACGCGGCATGTACACCGAGAGATTTTTATTCCAGAAACTGAGAAAATGGTGATGAAGTGATGCCTGCGAAGAGAGGCCTGCCGTTAGCGGGGGCAGGTCGGTTGACGTCTGGTGGAAGGACGCCTACAGTCGAGAGAAAGCGCACGCGCCTAGCTGGCCTCATGTTACTCACTTTCTGCGGTTTTACGCTTCGATCCGCGCGGTTTCTCGTTCCGCGAAAATGTGTCTGCGGCAGACCGGCTGCTGTATACATTACGCTGGCCCTGTTTAAACGGCCGGCTACTGCAGTTCCGTCAGAGCCATGGTGCTACGGAGAATTGACTAGTTCTTAAGTAAATATTAGTCATTCATTCTGCAGAGTTGTGGAGTAACAAGATTCTCCCTCTACTTCGTTAGATGATGCAATGTACTTACGTAATTTGTACTGGTGTAAGATTAATGACATTAGTAATTTACTTGGAGACTGTCATTTAACTGTCTCTGGAGGAGTTCTCACAGTATTGTTGGTGGTTTTTACCACGTGTATAGCAATTAAAATTTTGACTCGTTTCGCTAGTTGTCTTACCAACACCCACGGCTAACTCTCCCCTTTCTAGCATAATGATTTTGCCAAATGTCTAAATCCTTTTTACAGAACCGCCACTGGCCTACGCGCGCCAGACTTTTAGGTTAGATTCGTAAATCTAGAAAGTGGTTCGTAAAAACGTGGGTGACTGACAGTGTATTATTTGTTCATGTAGCCTGTTATATAGTTATGTAAGTCTTTGGTGAGTGTGGAGTTGGGACTTTTACCTCCAGTTTTGTATCACTGGCAATACACTCTTTATTTCATGGTTAGACAAGCACAGGACAAGAACGATTACAGAATAACATTGAGCAGAAACATGTACTGCCAGTACTGACCTTTTCCTAATGGAACCAAGCAAATAGATCTTTGTACGAGAACAAAGACTATTCTCGTAGTGCGGCTCTTCCACTCAGCTGTGACTACTGTTTTAGTATATCTGGAAGGCGATCTCCGTCGCCGAACGTTGGTCTGTCTGCGGCAGTGACGGTGTGCCAGCGGACCTGTTGTTTGCAGCTCGTTGCGGCCGGCATTGTTTACATTGGTGCGATTTTAACGCACCTTTTCATGAAACTGCAATGTAATATTTCTGCTTATCGACTTCTGTGTGATAGCTCCTGATATCACTCCAATTAAGATGTTTGTGGACTTGTGACAATTACGTTAAATGGACAGCAAAAAAACTATACTTACGAAAGGACAAAGACTTCATAAAAACTAATCTCTGTAAATCTCTTACGGACAGTAAATAACTATACTTATAAAAGGATAAAGACTTTAAAGAGATTCATGTCTGTATATCTCTTATATAATACTAAAGTAGTGGGACTAGGCGATTTCTGTGACAGTGTCGTGCAGTTTGCCTATCTCGGAGGCAAGATGGTGGCCATAGATGTGGCAACGTTGCACTAACATCATAGCAGAAAATTCATATTTGGCGGGAAAGTAGTGCAATTGGGCTATGTCAACTAACATAACTGCCCCCACCCCTCCCCCCACTCCTAAGATGTCACCTACCCCACCACCACCCCTCCCCCAGAATTGACAGGAAATTGTTAGTCACTGTCCAGTTGCCAGAGAGGAAGATTAGATTAGTATACTTTATTTATTCTTATTTTTGTTGGGAAACTGACTGCTGGACTGTCCTTCATACTCCACTGCTCTCCATCCCCTCTTTCCACCACTCTCCACCTCCACTTTCTGCAAGCCCCCACCCCCCACTTGTTCCTGTCACATGTGTGCATGTGCTCACCTTGAAGTTTGAAGGCTAACTGCTCTAGTCCGCACAACAGAGGGTGCTCTAAATCATAGCACACTCCGCCACCCCTCAGCCCCCACCTGCAAGATCCTGCCGCCACTTTTTTTCGATTTTGAGTATATGTGTTCATTTGAAGTTCGAAAACTGACTGACTTACTTCAAAATACAGCCACCAGAGTGAGTTCAAACTGTTCTCACAACCACCCCACACACTACCACCCCCACCCCATTTTCTACTACCGCCAACCTCATATTTTGCCAATCGCATGTGTCACTTAGTCAGAAATACCTTTCGAAACTCTTCTGCAGACACCCAACTGAGCAAGAAAACTCACCTGTTGCTGCAAGGGTTTCTACTTGTCCTAATTACATAATTCCGGTGCTATAGATTGGTTGGAAATGCTCAGTGTGTGCTCGCCTCAGATTAACCTCCAAAATTTTTGCACTCAATTCATTCATTTGCAGTACTCCATCACATACCTTGCACTCATACATCGTTCAAGGCACTTAGTACGAAACGATGGAGCAGCAAACAATCACGGAAGTACAGGAAGAGTTTCTTCCTGCCAATCTATATGTGAATATCTGCTGGGGTTGGAATATATTCATAATTTCACACATATCAACATACTGTAATATCGTTCAGAGCACTTGGCGTGAAATGAAGGGATTACAATTGACTGGAAACGATCCTTCTTCCACCCTCATTTGTAAGAAAGCTCAGCCAGATAAAAGTTAGCAAAATGGTTCAAATGGCTCTGAGCACTATGGGACTTAACATCTGAGGTCATCAGTCCCCTAGAACTTAGAACTACTTAAACCTAACTAACCTAAGGACATCACACACATCCATGCCTGAGGCAGGATTCGAACCTGCGACCGTAGCAGCAGCGCGGTTCCGGACTGAAGGGCCTAGAACCGCTCGGCCACAACGGCCGGCTAAAAGTTAGCAGTCATAGTTTCTGCGACAGAAGCACCAGAGATTTTCCTTGGCTTTTCTAAGTGCCGCTGAGAAAAGAAACCCTAACAGATCTATTACAATAATACACATAAAAGTAAGCAGCCACAGTTGCAGCACCAGACGCGCTAGAGATTTGCCCTGAGTTGTCTGCTTGCCTCTGAGAAAAGAAACCCTAAAAGACCAACCAGAAGAACAGTAACTGAATAAATCATCAGTTTAAAAAAAAATCATATAATCCAGTAAAACCACTTGAAACTAAACAGCCTTGACGCTACAAACACACACACACACAAACACACACACACAAAAGCTCTCACACAGATCATGGAGTGGTAAATACTTCACTGTTCTCGGGAAAAAGTCATGTAATCCAACAACTAAACACCACTCGAAACCAAACAGCCTTGATTCTTCAAATACACACACACTGTCACAGACAAGCAGATCATGGTAAATGCTTCACTGCTCCTGGACAAAAAAGCATCGGAATTAACATGAAATATCACCACCCACTCATAACAACCAACCGTACAGAAATCAACATATATCAGAAATTAACAAAAAAGCAATGTAATAATATCACACAACTATAAATAAAAGTCCCCTCGCCGCCATAACTACATGTCCTCCTCAGTGTGTGTTAGCAGACCAAGAACGCCAGAACCAACCCAACCTCCCTCCTCCTAACCCCTCTCCTCCATCCCTTCTAGACTCTAGCCCTCGCAGAGGTAGAAGCGGTTTTTCTTATCTGTTCCAGGATCTGTTGTCGGTGGGACACAAAATGTTCCACTAGTGTCCGATAGAATGCTTTGTTCTTGACTGTATTTTCAGCCCTTGGAACAACAAAGAAATTCCGGAGATAATAATAATAAATAAATTACACTAATCTAACCTTCCTCTCCAGCAGCTGGACAGAGACTGGAAGTTTCCTACCATTTGGTGGTGGGGTTGGTGATGTCATAGGAGATGGAGGAGGGATGGGGGAGTTACGTTAGTGGAGGTAACACAATTGTCCTACCTTGCTGCCAAAATTTGAATTTCCTGTCATGATACCAGTGCGACATTGCCATATTTGTGGCCGCCATCTTGCCCCTGAGGTAGGCAAATTGCGTGACACCGTCCCTGAAACTGCCTGGCTCCAGTACTTACTAATATTCTTATACTAGTCTCTGTTCTATGAAGTTATAATTTTTTTAAAAGTAAAAAGCAACGTTTGTTTGTTTCCCTCTACCCATATGGTAGTGGCACGACACAGCTGTAAGTGCATCTGTTGTAATTTTCACTTTTCAGGCAGTCTTATTTTATTCAGAATTGATATTTTCAGCATTTCGAGTAACTTTAACTGTAAATGGCAACAATTGTTCTTTTCCATTTTTTACAACCTTTGAAGTGGCTTCCCTTTCTTTAAGACTCTGTGATACACACCATCATAAAATCTTACCAATTTATATCTCGGGAACCATTTCACTTGTCAAAGTGTAAAGGTCAAATTTTTTTAAACAAAAGTACTACAAATAAGCAGGACATGAACCCAAAGTACCGGAATCCTAGTATCTGAATTCTCAGCAATAGATCGAAGTCGTTAGTTCTTTATCAAAATATATAGATGTATTTTCAGAAAAACTAGGCATCATTCGAGGCTTTGAGTACCATGTGGAGGTCATTCCTCACAAAACCTATTGTTGTATGTCTTACCCCAACCGATGGTTCAGGCAAGAGACAGTCACCCAATAAATACGTAAAATGCTACCTTGGAAGATTATTATGCCATCACTATCACTGTATTGTAGTAGTAGTAGTAGCTTTATTCATCTGCAGATCTCTTTCTACGAGGATATAGGACATATCAAAGTATTTACTAGTTTAGATCAATTTAAAATAAGCTAATTCATGTACACATATATTTACAGGCTTCTAGTTAGAGACAATCATTAGATTTACTCCTGGTATGCAATACTTTTTTTACAAATAACTTATTAAACTATGTAATGCCACACTGTTTACTCATATCTCACTATCGGTCACTGCATACAGTATACGCACATTGTTTCATAACATTTCACTCACTACACACACACACACACACACACACACACACACACACACACACACACTGGTGATCTCTGGGCCATTTTCTGTAGTTCATTATTATACATAGTTAAACCTGGTGGTAATGTTTGCGTTGTATTTGATGTTTGAGCTATTACTGAAATTATTGTTCTGTCTATGCTACTAAGCCTGAAAACCTTAATGAATGCATACAAAAGTTTCATCAGGTAAAATTCATAAGATGCATTGATCTGAGAGTCTCATATTGGTATTGCCTGTTACTATGTTAAATGCAATTATGTCAAAAGATTTTGTGATCATCAGCCTTCGAGTTTCCTTTTAAGCTGCAAACTCTTAGATGACCACCTACTGTGCTGGCCTCTAGTTTACCAGGAGTGTGACTTTGTAATAATCCATGTTAGTGGGGCAAGTACTGTGGTGGAAGATGCCTTATCCCGCCTTCCCCCAGAGAATTCACTGTTATTAGACCAAGCGTCAGATTACCGAAACTTGCTTATCAAAGATGATACTTACGGGTAATATTACATAGATAGATGTAGGAGTATGGGAAATCTTCACAATGAGTGATGAGCCTGCAGCGTCATTTGGTTGTGTTTGTGACTTTCTGTGTTCTTTAGACACACTGAGGTTTACCTTCGATATATGATTTGCAAAACCGAAATAATCTGAATTTGAAGGATCTGAGAAAGTTCCAATGGATCATGTTATAGAAATTTACTTTTCGGTTGTCAACACAGTGGTGTTTCCTTATACTTAAAGCTCCTTGTCTATTGGAGAAAATTTTCGAATCTTTTTGAGGTTCATTTAAGTTCAACCACAGTGATGATAACATTGGTGAACACTGGTCTTGGGGACCGAATTATTCGGATTTTCGAAATGCCATTTGAAGACCCCATAGATCGAAAAAATGCAGCTGTATCGCTGTACGGAAAATTCGTCAAGTTCTCGGAAGTATCCCATATTCAACTGAATTAGGTAAATAAAACTCGACTTTCACAAGCGTATGCCATTATATATTAATGTATGTGGATATCGCACGGTAGTATGACGGCCAGACTAAAACAACTGTAGTTCTACTGGTGACGTCCGTGCAGGATTCATTCAGAGGTGCGTAAGACAAGCGCCCGAGCTGAAAACGTTGTTCAGTTCATATGCAGTGGTGGCCCATGGTCACACTGGCCCCAGCTTGGCTTCAGGAATGAACAGTGTTGAACAATCAAATCATCAGTCAGAATGAAATAGAGACTCCTATGGGATTCACTGAGGAACCGGCAGAACATATCTAAGTTCCCGAAGAAACAGAATAATTTCTTCCCTCCATCAACTGATCAGGTGGACATAATTAACAACAAACAAGGACTATGGATGAGGAACAAAATTCCAAACCACCCAACCATGTAGGTGCAGACAATGAAGGAAGCTTCCCAATTTTAACACCGCAAAGGAAAACAAGAAACGAAGACTTGCACAGGAATAAGCCGAGACGGCAGCACAGGCACCGGGAGAGAAGTCTAAGCTCATCACTAAAAAATTAAACACGGTGCAATCAGACAAAACACAAATTCGAGAGAGACCGCCACATAAGCACCCGATGATGTATCAAAGGAAGATAATAAAGACGAAAGGAAAGAACCGAAACTGGCAAAAGATTCTAAGGACTTAAATGAGAGCCCACATACAACCGAGTGGGCAGCAGCGGAAGAAGAAAATTCCGATGCAAGAGTGACAGAAACCACAACACACCACAAAAGCTCAGGACTACTTCCAAAAAACAATGTCGTTGAATCTGAAGATATGACAGTGGATGTACAGAATACAGACAAAGATGCTGCTTCCCAGATGATGAATTCTGTTAATAGTTGAATCCCTTAGAAACATACAAAGTCGCCACGTGAACCACAAATATGCTCAACAGTGCATTAAAATTTAAAAAAAATATCCAGATTTTTTATACGCCGCGGACATTGACATAACGCTGCTTCAAGAGGTCACTAACATAAATCTAGAAGGATTACTCGGATATAACTTTATTGGAAACACAGATAATGGCACAAAATTATTGTGAAAGCTGTAGAAATACTTGAAAATAACAGAGAAACGTTCATTCATTACCTTCAACAACAGAAGGTTCAGAAGGTTGATCAAACTACACACGCCATCGTATAAAACAAACTGGCGCCGTCGGGCCGAAATTTTTAGACACGAGTTTTTTCCTCTTTTTAGAAACTGGTGCCACGATATAATCCTGCCTGGAGATTTTAATTGTGTAATTAACTCCAGAGATCGACCACAAATTCCAAAAATTCCATAAAACTTGAACAGATCATTAAAGTATTACTTTTAATAGATCTTTGGGAGCACAAGAATGACGCACTGCCCGGTTTCACCCATGTCACAACCTTTCGGCAAATAGGCTGTATAGAATCTGTGTGTCCAATAATCTTAAACAACACGTTTTACAATCGAAATCTGGCTGTCGTAGGTTTATGGAACTAAAACGTTACGCATTCACAGGCTCCAGAGTGTCGAGAAATTTTTATTAAGATATGGGAGGACTGCAAACCTACATGTAACTCTCATGACTCAGTGTTAACCTGGTGACTGAAATGTGAAAAATAAAATAAAAAATCCGGAGGTACTTGATGAACTACGCCCGCGATAAAAACTGGTGGTACAAGCGAACAAAGGGGTTTTATTCCAAATGTCCCAGACAACTTCATAAAGTTATTGTTATAGACAGTTACACTAAAATTTAAAAAAAAATCTAAGCCAAAATTCGACTCTTAAGAGAGAAACAACTAGAAGGTTTCAGAACACTATGAAGGCATTACATGATGAAGAACTGTCTTTTTCACGTAAAGGACAACTAGAAAAATATTGAATGGCGTAAAATAACTTGACTGAACGGTACTAAAGGATCAAAAAGATATCAGAAACGCAAATCACGAACACTACCCTTAATTGATGAATAAAGAAGGAACTGAAGAGAATGAATTGGATGAAATGACATCAATCTGAGAAAAAGACTCCGGAGGATGCGAAACACCTCGCAGAAGACATCGATGAAAATTAACTGAAAACTATCGTCTTCGATAGGCTGAAAAAGAAATCTCCCAGATTTGACGGACTTCCTATAAAAGTATAGGCATACCAAAATTCTGACATCAAATGATGAACAAACTAATAACGACTTTGAGCGAATTAATGAGTCAGAGTGTAACAATTCCCGGAGGATTCAGAGAAAGGTAATCGTGTTTATTCCGAAAAGCCCAGACACCATCTCAGTTGAAATTTAGCGACGAGTCACCTTCCTTAACAGTATCTATAACGCTTACCTCGCATCCAAACACGAAGAATGAAAAAAATGATGAATGTCGTCATAGAACTTCATCATACTAGTGTTGGTTAAGGCAGATCTATTTTTCAGACATGAGCAGACTATAGAGATGTCTTGGCCGTAGCCGCAGTTTGCAAGGTAAGATACTATACGCAATAGAGCCGTTCCTCGGCACGTTAATGAATCAGCTGAAAGGTTTGCAAATAAACGGACAAAGAACTGCATATCGAGCGAGTGCTGATGATGTGGGTTCCTTAGGAAAGAGTGCCAGTGAAGATGAGACCACAATGCGGATAATACGAGTGCAACAATACGAAGCTGAGCCGATATGTAAGAAGTCTGGGCTTATGAAGATTGGATATAGTACAGACTGACACCACCACGATCAACTTCAAGAATTATAAAATAAGTAGAGACTAGAAATACAGTTCAAAACCAAATTACAGCACACCATAGCTTCCAATTACAAAATGCGTCCTGCGCCAGATAAGAGGCTGCGTTCAGTCGTATAATATACGACAATTAGATGAAATGAAAGTAGTTCTGCTGGAAAATTTTTACATGCTATCGAAGGTGAACTACGTTGCTCTAATTCTACCTATACCTCGCAACATAGCAAAAACTATTGTACCGGCACTTGGTCATTTCGCCAGTCGTGATCACATTTTCGGAGTAAGATATGATACTCTCATACTTCCATCGCCAATAGGCAGATTGAATTTAACAGATGTTTCCAGTAATACATATGCTCTTTACGTTCGTTCCATGTACAAACAGTGAAGATCAGCTCCAAACAACCTTACTTATCACAGTGAAAGTAATCGCTTCTACGAAAATAATGCCACAGATACATCTGGGACGTATTTCACAAGAATTGCATCATTTGAAATGCTTCCATCAGAGCATAGTTACATCCATCTGAGAATAACTGGAAAACGTATTCTGAAAGTCAACGAAATGTATAAGGACCTTATAGAAGTGAAACAGCAATCGTAGTAGAACGGAAAGCTGAACACATAGTCAGACATAACGTAAAACATACACAGCCAAGATCTGCCATCTTATGAGACCGCACATTGGTACAGAGAATAGGAAAATTCCAGAAAATTCAAAATTTCATGAAATTCATCTAGATGCTTCACCCACGTGTATCACATGAGGTCTAGTAGACAGCGACGAACACAGGTTCGTGCGTAAAAACTAGAAAGAAGGATAAGAGACCCGACCTAACATTGGTTTGCTGCAGAATTCTTGAACATACTCTTAGTTAGAATGCAATAAATTTCCTTGAGACAGAAATCCTTGTGTCCACGAATCTGCACGGATTTAGAAAGCATCACTAGTGCGAAGGACAGCTTGCTCTTTTCTTACATCATACAGTAAGGTGGGAATTTATGGAGATGGGATCTGGATAAAATGAAAGAACTAGAGGTTGTAGAGAGTTTCAGAGAGAGAATTAGGGAAAGATTGACAAGAATGGGGCAAAGAAATACAGTAGAAGACGAATGGGTAGTTTTGAGAGATGAAATAGTAAAGGCAGCAGAGGATCAAGTAGGTAAAAAGATGAGGGCTGGTAGAAATCCTTAGGTAACAGAAGAGATATTGAACTTAATTGATGAAAGGAGAAAATGTAAATGAAGCAGGCAAAAGGGAATACAAACGTCTCAAAAATGAGATCGACAGGAAGTGCAAAATGGCTAAGCAGGGATGGCTAGAGGACAAATGTAAGGATGTAGACGCATATATCACTAGCGGTAAGAGATACTGCCTACAGGAAAATTAAAGAAACCTTTAGAGGAAAGAGAACCACTTGTTTGAATATCAAGAGCTCAGATGCAAACCCAATTCTAGGCAAAGAAGTGAAAGCAGAAAGGTGGAAGGAGTATATAGAGAGTCTACACGAGGACGCTGTACTTGACAGCAATATTATGGACCTGGAAGAGGACGTAAATGAAGATGAAATGGGAGATATGATACTGCGTGAATACTTTGACAGATCACTGAAAGACCTAGCTCGAAACAAGACCCTGGGAGCAGACAACATTCCATTAGAACTAATGCTAGCCTTGGGAGAGCCAGCCCTGACAAAACTATACCATCTTGTGAGCAAGATTTATGAAACAGGCGAAATACCCTCAGACTTCAAGAAGAATATAGTAGTTCCAATCCCAAAGAAAGCAGGTGTTGACAGGTGTCAAAATTACCTAACTATTAGCTTAATAAGTAATGGCTGCAAAATACTGACACGAATTCTTTACAGACGAATGGAAAAACTGGTAGAAACTGACCTTGGGGAAGATCAGTTTGGAATCCGCAGAAATGTTGGAACAAGTGAGGCAATACTGACCCTACGACTTATCTTAGAAGACAGATTAACGAAAAGCAAACCTAAATTTCTAGCATTTGTGGACTTAGAGAAAGGTTTTGACAATGTTGACTGGAATACTCTCTTTCAAATTCTGAAGGTGGCAGGGCTCAAATACATTTTCATTTACATTTATACTCCGCAAGCCACCCAACGGTGTGTGGCGGAGGGCACTCTACGTGCCACTGTCATTACCTCCCTTTCCTGTTCCAGTCGCGTATGGTTCGCGGGAAGAACGACAATCTGAAAGCCTCCGTGCGCGCTCTAATCTCTCAAATTTTACATTTGTGATCTCCTCGGGAGGTATAAGTAGGGGGCAGCGATATATTCGATACCTCATCCAGAAACGCACCCTCTCGAAACCTGGCGAGCAAGCTACACCGCGAAGCAGAGCGCCTCTCTTGCAGTCTGCCACTTGAGTTTGTTAAACATCTCCGTAACGCTATCACGGTTACCAAATAACCCTGTGACGAAACGCGCCGCTCTTATTTGGATCTTATCTATCTCCTCCGTCAACCCGATCTGGTACGGATCCCACACTGATGCGCAATACTCAAGTATAGGTCGAACGAGTGTTTTGTAAGCCACCTCCTTTGTTGATGGACTACATTTTCTAAGGACTCTCCCAATGAATCTCAACCTGGTACCCGCCTTACCAACAATTAATTTTATATGATCATTCCACTTCAAATCGTTCCGCACGCATACTCCCAGATATTTTACAGAAGTAACTGCTACCAGTGTTTGTTCTGCTATCATATAATCGTACAATAAAGGATCCTTCTTTCTATGTATTCGCAATACATTACATTTGTCTATGTTAAGGGTCAGTTGCCACTCCCTGCACCAAGTGCCTATCCGCTGCAGATCTTCCTGCATTTCGCTGCAATTTTCTAATGCTGCAACTTCTCTGTATATTACAGCATCATCCGCGAAAAGCCGCATGGAACTTCCGACATTATCTACTAGGTCATTTATATATATTGTGAAAATCAATGGTCCCATAACACTCCCCTGTGGCACGCCAGAGGTTACTTTAACGTCTGTAGACGTCTCTCCATTGATAACAACATGCTGTGTTCTGTTTGCTAAAAACTCTTCAATCCAGCCACACAGCTGGTCTGATATTCCGTAGGCTCTTACTTTGTTTATCAGGCGACAGTGCGGAACTGTATCGAACGCCTTCCGGAAGTCAAGGAAAACAGCATCTACCTGGGAGCCTGTATCTAATATTTTCTGGGTCTCATGAACAAATAAAGCGAGTTGGGTCTCACACGATCGCTGTTTCCGGAATCCATGTTGATTCCTACATAGTAGATTCTGGGTTTCCAAAAACGACATGATACTCGAGCAAAAAACATGTTCTAAAATTCTACAACAGATCGACGTCAGAGATATAGGTCTATAGTTTTGCGCATCTGCTCGACGGCCCTTCTTGAAGAGTGGGACTACCTGTGCTCTTTTCCAATCATTTGGAACCTTCCGTTCCTCTAGAGACTTGCGGTACACGGCTGTTAGAAGGGGGGCAAGTTCTTTCGCGTACTCTGTGTAGAATCGAATTGGTATCCCGTCAGGTCCAGTGGACTTTCCTCTGTTGAGTGATTCCAGTTGCTTTTCTATTCCTTGGACACTTATTTCGATGTCAGCCATTTTTTCGTTTGTGCGAGGATTTAGAGAAGGAACTGCAGTGCGGTCTTCCTCTGTGAAACAGCTTTGGAAAAAGGTGTTTAGTATTTCAGCTTTACGCGTGTCATCCTCTGTTTCAATGCCTTCATCATCCCGGAGTGTCTGGATATGCTGTTTCGATCCACTTACTGATTTAACGTAAGACCAGAACTTCCTAGGATTTTCTGTCAAGTCGGTACATAGAATTTTACTTTCGAATTCACTGAACGCTTCACGCATAGCCCTCCTTACGCTAACTTTGGCATCGTTTAGCTTCTGTTTGTCTGAGAGGTTTTGGCTGCGTTTAAACTTTGAGTGAAGCTCTGTTTGCTTTCGCAGTAGTTTGCTAACTTTGTTGTTGCACCACGGTGGGTTTTTCACGTCCCTCACAGTTTTACTCGGCACGTACCTGTCTAAAACGCATTTTACGATTGCCCTGAACTTTTTCCATAAACACTCAACATTGTCAGTGTCGGAACAGAAATTTTCGTTTTGATCTGTTAGGTAGCCTGAAATCTGCCTTCTATTACTCTTGCTAAACAGATAAACCTTCCTCCCTTTTTTTATATTCCTATTTACTTCCATATTCAGGGATGCTGCAATGGCCTTATGATCACTGATTCCCTGTTCTGCGCTTACAGAGTCGAAAAGTTCGGGTCTGTTTGTTATCAGTATGTCCAAGATGTTATCTCCACGAGTCGGTTCTCTGTTTAATTGCTCGAGGTAATTTTCGGATATTGCACTCAGTATAATGTCACTCGATGCTCTGTCCCTACCACCCGTCCTAAACATCTGAGTGTCCCAGTCTATATCTGGTAAATTGAAATCTCCACCTAAGACTATAACATGCTGAGAAAATTTATGTGAAATGTATTCCAAATTTTCTCTCAGTTGTTCTGCCACTAATGCTGCTGAGTCGGGAGGTCGGTAAAACGAGCCGATTATTAACCTAGCTCGGTTGTTGAGTGTAACCTCCACCCATAATAATTCGCAGGAACTATCCACTTCTACTTCACTACAGGATAAACTACTACTAACAGCGACGAACACTCCACCACCGGTTGCATGCAATCTATCCTTTCTAAACACCGTCTGTACCTTTGTAAAAATTTCGGTAGAATTTATCTCTGGCTTCAGCCAGCTTTCTGTACCTATAACGATTTCAGCTTCGGTGCTTTCTATCAGCGCTTGAAGTTCCGGTACTTTACTAACGCAGCTTCGACAGTTTACAATTACAATACCGATTGCTGCTTGGTCCCCGCATGTCCTGACTTTGCCCCGCACCCGTTGAGGCTGTTGCCCTTTCTGTACTTGCCCAAGGCCATCTAACCTAAAAAACCGCCCAGCCCACGCCACACAACCCCTGCTACCCGTGTAGCCGCTTGTTGCGTGTAGGGAGCGAAAGGATATTTTCAATTTGTACAGAAACCGGTTGGCAGTTATAAGAGTCGAGGGGAATGAAAGGGAAGCAGTGGTTGGAAAGGGAGTGAGACAGAGTTGTAGCCTATCCCCGATGTTATTCAATATGTATATTGAGCAAGCAGTAAAGAAAACAAAATAAAAATTTCGAGTAGGAATTAAAATCCACGGAGAAGAAATAAAAATTTGAGGTTTTCTGATGACATTGTAATTCTGTCAGAGTCAGCAAAGGACCTGGAAGAGCAGTTTAACGGAGTAGACAGTGTCTTGAAAGGAGGATATAACATGAACATCAACAAAAGCAAAACGAGGATAAAGGAATGTAGTCGAATTAAATCAGGTGATGCTGAGGGAATTAGATTAGGAAATGAGACACTTAAAGTAGTAAGCGAGGTTTGCAATTTGGGGAGCAAAATAACTGATGATGGTCGAAGTAGAGAGGACATAAAATGTAGACTGGCAATTGCAAGAAAAGCGTTTCTGAAGAAGAGAAATTTGTTATCATCGAGTATAGATTTAAGTGTCAGGAAGTCTTTTCTATATGTATTTGTCCGGAGTGTAGCCATGTTGTAAGTAGGCTGTTTAGGTTTTTATGTTGGTAACGGCACGTAGCGCTCTATATTAAAACCACTGGCTGTGCTGTGTGAAGGCTGTGGTTGGTTTGCATTGTTGGAGTATATGCTATTGTAGTGTTGGGCAGTTGGCTGTCAACAGCGCGTAGCGTTGCGCAGTTGGAGGTGAGCCGCCAGCAGTGGTGGATGTGGGGAGAGAAATGAAAGATTTTGATAGAGGCGGAGTTTTGATAGAGAACAAACAATGTATTTACCTTAATAGTGTTCAAAAGTCATAATATATATAGCAGTTCATGACATCAAGTCTTACAAATTTACTGTCTCTGATGGACACACGGCCAGATCATCCGCTATCAAAACTCCGCCATTTCTCTGCCCACATCCACCACTTCTGGCGGCTCACCTCCAACTGCGCAACGCTACGCGCTGTTAACAGCCAACTGCTCAACACTGCAATAGCATATACTCCAACAATGCAAACCAACCACAGCCTTCACACAGCACAGTCAGTGGTTTTCATATAGAGCGCTACGTGGCGTTACCAACATAAAAACCTAAACAGCCTACTTACAATGTATGGATGTGAAACGTGGACAATAAATAGTTTAGACAAGAAGAAAATTGAAGCTTTCGAAGTGTGGAGCTACAGAAGAAAAAAATGGTTCAAATGGCTCTGAGTACTATGGGGCTTAACATCTGTGGTTATCAGTCCCCTAGAACTTAGAACTACTTAAACCTAACTAACCTAAGGACATCACACACATCCATGCCCGAGGCAGGATTCGAACCTGTGACCGTAGCAGTCGCGCGGCTCCGGACTGAGCGCCTAGAACCGCGAGAGCTACAGAAGAATGCTGAAGATTAGATGAGTAGATCACGTAATTAATGAGGAGGTACTGAATAGAATTGGGAAGAAGAGAAATTTATGGTATAACTTCACTAGAAGAAGGGATCTGTAGTTATGGCATGTTCTGAGGCAATTTAGTATTGGAGGGCAGCGTGGAGGGTAAAAATCGTAGAGGGAGACCAAGAGATGAATACACTAAACCGATTCAGAAGGATGTAGGTTGTAGTAGGTACTGGGAGATGAATAAGCTTGCACAGGATAGAGTAGTATGGAGAGCTGCATCAAACCAGTCTCTGGACTGAACACCACAACAACAACAGTGAGGTGGCAAAAGTCATGGGATAGCAATACGCATACACACAGATGGCGAAAGTATCGCGCACACGAGGTATAAAAGAGCATAGCATGGGTCGAGTTGTTATTCGTACTCAGGTGATTAATGTGGAAATGTTTCTCACGTGGTTATGGCCTCACGATGAAAATTAACAGGTTTTGAACCAGGAATGGTAGTTGGAACTAGACGCATGGGGCATTCCATTTCGGAAATCGTTCGGGAATTCAATACTGCGAGATCCACAGCGTCAAGAGTGCGTAGATTACCACATTTGTGGCATTATTTCTCACCACGGACAACGCAGAGGTCGACGGCCTTCACTTAACGACCGAGAAAAGCAGAGTTTGTGTAGAGTTGTCAGAGCAAGAGACAAGTAACAGTACGTGAAATAACTGCAAAAATCAATGTGGGATGTTCCACGAACGTGTCCTTTAGGACAGTGAGGCGAAATTTGGTGTTAATCGGCTATGGCTGCAGACGTTCGACGTGAGTGCCCTTGCTAACAGCACGACATCGCCTGCAGCACCTGTCCTGGGCTCGGGACCGTATTGGTTGGATCCTAGACTACTGGAAAACCGTGACCTGGTTAGATGGGTACCGATTTCAGGTGGTAAGATGGTAGGGTTTGACTGTGGAGCAGACTCCACAAAACCATGGGTCCAAGTTGTCTGCAAGGCACTGTGCAAGCTGATAGTGGCTTCATAATGGTGTGGGCTGTGTTTACATGGAATGGACCCGGCCCTCTGGTCCAACTGAACAAATCATTGAGTGTAAATGGTTGGAGACCGTTGCAGCCATACATCAACTTCATGTTGCCAGACAGTGATGGAATTTTCAACAGGCCACGACTGTTTACTATTAGTTTGAAGAACGTTCCGAAGAGCTCGAGCGAAAACTTTAGCCACCCGGATCGCCCGACGTTAATCCCATCGCACATTTATGGCTTATATTCGAGAGGTAATTTCGTGTACAAAGTCCTCACCGGCAATTGAGTCTTTGCCATGTCTAGTTGCTACACTACGGAGGGCAAAATGGTGTCCGACACGATATTAGGAAGTATCCCATGACTTTTGTTACCTCAGTGTGTATTGCGAACTATGGATGAAAGGCAGCAGGAAGATTTCATATTTCTAGATTTTCGAAAAGCGTTTGACATAGTGGTCCACTGCAGACTATTAACAATGGTATGAGCGTATGGAACAGGTTCTCAGATATGTGAGTGGCTCGAAGACTACTTAAGTAACAGAATCCTTCATGTAGTCCTCGACAGTGAGTATTCATCAAAAACAAGGATGTCGTCAGGAGTGCCCCGGGGAAGTGTGATAGGACCGGTGCTATTTGCCATATACATAAATGACCTGGCGACTATAGTGGACAGCAGTCTCCGTTTGTTTGCTGATGTAGTGTCGAAGTTGAGTGAATGTAGGAGGATACGATCCATTAGATAAAATTTCTAGTTTGTGTCATGAATGGCAGCTAACTATAACTGTGGAAAAATACAGTATAAGTTACTGCGGATGAGTAGGAGAAACAAAGCCGTAATGTTCGGACACAGCATCAGTAGTGCCCTGCGTGACACAGTAATGGCGTTGAAATATCTGTGCGTAACGTTATGAAGCTGTACCAAAGGGAATGAGCATGGGAGGATTGTGATAGGGTAAGCGAATAGTCTGCTTCGGTTTATTGGAAGAATTTCATGAAAACGTGGTTCATCTGTAAAGGAGACCGCATATATCAAGCTAGTGCGGTCTATTCTTGGGTACTAATCGATTGTTTGATCTGCAACAGGTCGGATTAAAGGAAGACATAGAAGCATTTCAGAGGCGGGCTGCTAGACTTGTTACCGGTAGGTTCGAACATCACGCAAGTGCTATGGAGGTGCTTCAGGAACTCAAATGGGAATACCTGGAGGGAAGCAACGTTCCTTTCGAGGAACACTATTGAGAAACTTTAGAGAATCGGCATTTGTAGCTGACTGCAGAATGATTCTACTGCCGCCGGCATATATTTCGCTTAAGGACCACGAAGATAACATACGAGAAATTAGGGCACCTACGGAGGCATATAGACTGTCGTTTCTCCCTCGCCCTGCGAGTGGAACAGGAAAGGAAATGAGGAGCAGTGATGCAGGATACCCTCCCCCACGCACCATACCGTGGCTTGCAGGGTATGTGGGAAGATGAAGGAGTTCTCTCAACATCCTCGTCTGAATTCGGCGGAAATTTATTAACATTTGCCTCGTTTCATCGTCGCTTTCTCCTTGGTAGGAAACATTCGCTCAGGCCCTGCTCTCTGCTGCAGCTGAAAAAAAATCAATTCCGGTCGTAATTCCTCGTATTTCTCACTAATTAATAAAAACTTTTATACTGAAAGGTACAAGCCTGTCTGCTAGAGAACAGTAGGACCAACGT
The DNA here is from genome assembly GCF_023864275.1 of Schistocerca cancellata. NCBI lineage: Eukaryota > Metazoa > Arthropoda > Insecta > Orthoptera > Acrididae > Schistocerca > Schistocerca cancellata. The sequence goes on along the minus strand of NC_064626.1, from coordinate 1,094,095,999 downwards.
CGGAACAGGTAGCTATGCTTTCTAAAAGCAAAGAGGTTTCTATTCCTAGTATGGTCCTGTCCGTCACTTGTCATGTTGGTATAGGAATCTGCCTCTCTGGTCAATTCCGTTTGTATCTGTTAAGCACCCTCGGTAGGGGCCCATGGCAGTCTGTGAGCGTCTGAAGTTGTAAGATCTCCGGCTAAGCACGACTCTGCTAAGTCCATAGGACAATGGATTTCTTAAGTTTAGCCTAACTGAAAATTTAATCACCTTTATTGCAGGTTTAGATCTAAAATATCTTATGTTATCTTAAATTGCAACGCAGTGTAATTCGAGTGTGAAGTTCAGAATATCTTCCAGTTGTTGCTTAGTCATTACTTTGTGAGCAAAGTGGAACCACGTGTTGAGGATCCGTAACTCTAACTAAAATCATGAGTCTTAAATGCGAATGTGCCTGAGATTATAACGTTTCGTCTTGACAATATTTTTCAATATAGCAACTTTCCTTTATGTTCAACCCACGTCGGGTGTACTTTGTGAGACCAGTACCACATGCTTATACAATTGTTTGACCCATCAGGTTAATAGTAAGATGATAGTAACCAGTTCGAGGTTTTTTCTTTTGTAAATTGCGTTTCGATGTAATTTATTTTAATTATCAAACTTATTGTGGAGTTACACTCTTTGTGTAAACCAAGTTGACCACGTGAAGCATGTGGTGTAATCATCAAAGTAGCCCTCAGCTATTCTTTTTGGGAAGATTTCACAGAGAGTTAGTATGAATTTAGTATACCAGTGTGTGGTAATTTCATGACGGACAGGATTGCGCTACGAACATAACTTCTTTGGGTGAAAATTGAATCGGTTGGTTGTGGTTAATTTCCTCTTGCATATGTTTCAACGTTCTTCGTGTGTTATTTTAGGAATGCAGTGTTGTATGCAGCCTCCCAATCTTGGCTCCGTATTTGATATGTTCCAAAAGATTACAAACTCAAATCCTAAATAAGGCACCAGTTTAGTTATGAATCAAGTTTAATATGCTGAAATTTTAACGGAACAATGATAAATGTTAAGATAAAGTGTCCAAATATAAACTGATTTATTTCTTTTTATTTAAATTATATATATATATATATATATATATATATATATATATATATATATCACCGGTTGTCGTAAGATGACTATTAAAAGATTATAATTAATGTTAGTCTGGTTGGCAATTTGGTAAGCTGGACTGGATACCTGGTAAAACAGTTGCTCAGTAATGCAAGGTTAACTTCCCCAGATAGCTCACGGCTTTTAACCCGCTTTTATTGTCTTGAATATCAGCACCGCTTTCAGAACAACTTAATGCATCAACATTACAATACAAACACCTTGTTTATTTGAAGGATGGTTACTGCTTTTCCACAATATTAGTATGTCGCAGCGCAGTAGAACATGCAGATGTGTCCGTCTACTACAACATCAGAATGTCAGAGAGAGACGTTTTAAGTCCGTTAGCCACTTCGTTTTTTCCAGGCACAAGCAGAGGGAGAAATTCTTAAACATCGTTGCGGAATATTAATATCGCAGCTTAAGGCTATGCCACTCACGTTTCTTCCTTAGTATCGCCGAATAAAACTTGATTAACTGAAAAAGATTCGCTGCTTGCGGGCGTTTCAGCTCAATTGCTTCAAACCTCTATATACTTGTCAATTAGAAGTACATACAACTGTGAAACGGATAGTGTTACTGTACGGCGGGTTATTGCGTAACGAGGAACATGATATCAAGATAGGCAAGAGTACCTGAATTACGATTACTTAAAAAATGAGCCGCGATCAACAAACTGAAAAGAGAAGTTTCTCTAGTAATAAGCTCATCCACTGTGCTCATCAGTTATGTAGTTCTTCAAAATACTTCCGTCTGTAGAGGCACGTGATTTTCTTCCTCATCTCTCCAAAGCATGAGTCTGTGCTCCATTTTTAGTTACCTCGACGTCGACGGCACGTTAAGCTCTAATCTTCCCTTCCTCCGTTAATTACACTTGTGCTTGTTTTGCCGAACTGTCGTAGAAAAAGAACACGCAAGTTTATTACTTAGCTCCTTAACCTCTCTTTTTGGATAATTTTAACATCCACATTCTGTTCGAAGAAGAAATTACTTATTTTATTTTCGCTCTTTGAGAAACGATTTAGAAAAATGTGCGTCGAAATATTGGCACAAAAACTACGCCACAGTGGACTCGCTCTTGAATTTCAGTGTTTTTTTTTAAGCTACTTCCTTCCAAGGCTGGCATTAACTTGTATATTTCATCCTTCTCAGTCAACTTGCATAACTAGAGGTTGCACCACCTGTTACCTGTTAAATGCTAACTGTCATGCACCTGAAAAAAAAGAACAGTCGTGTGGGTCGAAGGACTCTGGGAGAGCTATCCAAGGTGAACTGGAATGTCTCGCACTCATATTTAATGCCACGCTCCAGTCGTAGTAACAAAATTATGTTGAACGTTGACAACGATGGGACGACTAGGACACACAGTCGAAATAAGTTTTTCAAGCAAACACTATTTTCTCATACATGAAATATTATTTGAGATCATAATATACTGTATCGGTATTACTCACTGATAAATCCGTTACCTCAAACTAACTTACCTCAAGTTTGTTGACATTGTCAACCAGGAGATAGGCGATCTGTTGTATTTTTTTAATGTTAGGGATTGAAAAACTTGAAGTGAAGTTCGCACATGAAAATTTTCTTTATTTTGATTGATTACTAGTTACGGCCGACAATCTAGCCATCTTCAGATCATAAAACTCCCTTGATTAGCATTGGTGGCATTATGGCTTCACACATCATTAAAATCTTTCTTGAAATGACAACATCCATACATGAGATAATTAAAAACAGTTTTTCATCATTCGTGGCCAGTGTAAGTGAACGATGGTCGCGAAACAAAATTATTATACTGTTACAATTTTTTTCTGTCACAATCAGCATTTACATCAGTCCATAACAGAGATCATTATACAGAGTGATTTGTCCACCGTGTATAGATGCAGCGGCGCGGTTACGTTCGTCCATTACTTGCACCTATCTGTGAACTCGTTGCAGCAAATCGCCTGTAGCAAAGCCGAACAGAAACATACCGTACTGCAACTCGCACCAGACTGCATACAATGTAACTATTCTAAGAATCGGGAAAATGTCTTAATTTTGAATGAAAGGTGGGAATACTGGTAAAACTTCGGGATATTCTGAACCTTGTGATTTACATATTCACTGTCAAGCCCTTGCTAATCTTAACACAGTCATGCACAAACCCTTTCATTCACGTTAGCGAGTTTATGGTAACATATTTCCCGAAATCTGAACAGCTGCTAAGCACGGGGCTGTTCTTAAATGAAAATGCACGCGATGCTATTAAGTTTATCGGTGTCTGATGCACTCAAGTTTTTAGTCACACATCTGCTTAATATGCCACGCAGAATTACTGTCTTTTCTCAAACACAAGATTACTTAAAAAATCCGTATTTCCTGAAAAACACACCGGAAGAAATATGCCTTCACTTCTATATCTCAAAGAGAAAAGACGCGCGAAGAATACTCCATTCTGATTGGTCAGTTTTCTTTAAGGCCAATACAAAAACATTGTTTTCTCGCGTTAGTCCGCGCTTTTCATGACTAACCAATCAACAAATAACACACTTTTGAACTGTACTTTTTCCCGAATAAATATTTAACATTCTAATCTTCTGTTTATACTTTAAGCTATTAACTATTTTCGTTTGAACTCGAATTAGCTTTCCTTTTACCATAAACTTACTTAACATACTATGATACAAAATTCCCCGTCGTCTGTATTCACACTGTGTTAAAACTTTCTCACACTAGTTCGTACTGCGTTCATCAGTAGCACAATGGTCTACATAGTTATTTTAGACCACATTAACGCATTATTCATACTATTAAAAGCATATACGAAACTGTAGAAACATAAATAAACAAAAAAGCCTTCAAGAAATAAACAGAACAATTCACAAAAACATTCTCTTGGCCTGTTTCTTGAATGTCTCTGTGCCTACTGGACTCTGGTGGTCAGAGTTCTTAAATAAATTATAGTTCTTTCTGTTTAGTCCTGTGCGCTACTGCCTTCTAGCGGTTGAAAATTAGAACTACGTACTCGACTGAACCCGATTCAGTCTATATGTCACAGTGCACGCATGAGTCATTCTCCCGATACACAGGCTCCAGACAGGAGCGGTATAAAGCGCCACAACTCACAGACTCTAGGGATTGATCGATGAGAGGATACGGAACAAGGAAGGTCAAATGAACTTACGTCTGGAAATGCTTGTTTTCCATGCTAGAGGCCATTTATTCAATCAAACATTGTTGCAGAGACTGTGGTGTAACACGCGCTGTAACATGCAGCCACAGTTACAGTATGTGCTGAAACTGATTTCCATGTGCCTCAATGCATGCGTGTGCATGCCGTAGCATATTCTCTCTCCCACCTTCACATTGGCCAGGCTGCGTCTAAACAGTGTCAAAGACAGCATGAATACGCTGCTGCATTGTCACCACATCTGGAATGGGCCCATCACACACGATACTTTTGAGATCACCCCATAACCAGAAATCGCACGGGTTGAGATCCGGTGAACGTGTTAGCCTCGCCAATGGAAGACACAACTGAGATGCGTCCGGACGTTAAGGCGAAGTGAGCTGAAGCACCATCATGTAGCAGCCACATAACCCATCGAATCATCAATGGCACTTTTTCCAGCAGCGGAGGCAAAGTCACCCTCAAGAAACGCCGATAATTCCGGCCTGTAAGATGACGTGGAAGAAAGACTGTCGTCAATTATTCCTGCCCACACATTCCGGCTACAACGATGCTGGACGGCCGGAGCAGCCGAGCGGTTCTAGGCGCTTACGTCTGGAACCGCGCGACCGCTACGGTCGCAGGTTCGAATCCTGCCTCGGGCATGGATGTGTGTGATGTCCTTAGGTTAGTTAGGTTTAAGTAGTTCTAAGTTCTAGGGGACTGATTACCTCAGATGTTAAGTCCCATAGTGCTCAGAGCCATACAACGGTGCTGATGATTCGCTGTCATCATACCATGAGGGTTCTACATACTATCCCACAGGTGACTGTCATCATAGCTGAAGATACCATTCCACGTAAAGATGGTCTCATCTGTGAATAGGATGGATGACAAAAATCGCGGAAGCGTGATTGACTGATGAAGAAATAGTGACAAAACCGCTCCCGACGTGGAAAGTTTGTCGCTAGTAAGCCCTGCACACGCTGTAAGTGAAAATGGTAGTAACAATTGTCATGGAGAGAGTTCCACACGGTCATCTGGATGATCTTGCACTGGCAGGCCATTTGTCTGTTTTTGACAGGGCGGTCGCCTTCCACAGTGTTAAACACATTTCCCCCTAAGTCTAGTGTCCGAGCATTCCGGGTACGTCCCTCGTGATTTCCTGCTTCCTGAAACGACCCTGTCTCAGACAAAGGGCGAAACACTGATGCAAACATTGAATGCTGTGGTTGTTGTCGGCGGGGGTAGTTCTCCTGATACAATCTTGCTGCCCGCCGCCCGTTACCATTTGCCTTTCCGTAAGTAAATATCACATCGGCAAGCTCTCGATTCGAATACGGAGCCGTTGTATGCAACGCTGTATCACATCCATTACAAGGTGTGTCAGTAAGAGAAGTGAACCGGATACAACATTACCAATTATTATAGCAAGAGAGGGCGCTAGTGCATGACGTAAGAGGAACAGTACCATCTTTTAGGAAGAAACCGCGCATACTGTGTCTGTGGCTGCATGGTACAGCGCGTATGTAGACCGTAGTTTCTACAACAAAGTTATGACAGAATAAATAGCCTCTAGTAGGGAAACCATGCATTTCCGGACGTAAGTTCATTAGACCGTTTTTCTTCAGCATCCTCCCATAGATCAATCCCTAGAGTTTGTACAAGGCGGAAAAAAATCACCCTGAATATAAATCGGTGTTCTTTAAAAGGGCGTAAGTCACTACTTTGGCTATGCCGAGTTTTGTAGTGGTTGATACATTATGAGGATAGATCTGTCATTTGTGTTTAAAACATCATCTTTAACACGTTTGGTTGTCCAGGTTCGGTTGCCTTGTAACATGGAACTGAAAATCATATTTTGTGTGTGAAATCTTATGGGACTTAACTGCTAAGGTCATCAGTCCCTAAGCTTACACACTACGTAACCTAATGTATCCTAAGGACAAACACACACACCCATGCCCGAGGGAGCACTCGAACCTCCGCCAGGACAATCCGCATATTTTGTTTTAAATGGGCGTAAGTCACTGACACACGCTCTTTTGAAACTAAACAGTTGCCAATGGTCGGGTGAGTGCAAACATCCAGGACGTAAAAAGCGTTCAAACACGTTTTTTGTTTATGAAAAAGTAATCCGAGGAAAGGGTGACAATGAAATCTGTTCCTTTTTAGTTGACTGTCAGAAGTCTATCTCCGAAAGTATCACAAAGCCTCGACTGTTCTATGATATTTGCGTGGGACAGAACGAAAACCAAACACTCTTTGCAAGTTGGTCTCAACAATTCAGTAATGTATCAGATAGGAAACAAGCCCTGAAACTGATGCGCATAAATATCAGTGCCTCAGAAATATATTAGACGTGATAGAACTTTTTGTGACTGAACACGCCCCCATGTCATTGTGCTTACTGAACATGGCCTTAAAGCTGAGGAATTAAAATTTTGTAAATTAGAGGGGTTATATTGTAGCTAACAGCTATTGCAGGCATCAACATAAAGGCGATGGGGCGCCGATTTTTGGTCATGAGACACCAATTACTGCGAAAATGTCATTCCTGGTAAAACACAGCAGTGAAAGAAATCTAGAAAGCTTGAACAAAAGGGAGAGGGTAGTAATTACACAAAGCACAAAGTAATAGGTACGTATCACCCACGAAATGCAGATTACCACATTTTTTTAGTAGTCAGCTCAGTAGTTAGTCTAAGTGACTCCAGTAACGTTACTATGCTTGGGCGCCTGAATACTAATGCAAACTTCAACAACATGAGTGACTTTAGGCTGACAGATATATTGAATTCATACAACATTGTAAACAAGAATGACAGACTGCACCTCCAGTAGAAGAGTTTTTTATGTCATAATTAGTAAACGTGTTACAAATGGCGTTAAGCACAGTAATAAAGAATTTTACTACTCGGACCACTATTGTCAGTCCGTTGAGTACTTGGGTATAAACACAGCAGGAGCAACAAATGTTGCTGAACAGAAACGAATTCTGAATGATCATAATACAAGCTGCCTCAGAAATAACTAACCCAGAAGAAATGGAACAGTGTTTATAAGGTAAAAGGTTGAAACAATAAATGGGATGAATTCTACGAAAACGTTTTGAGACATTATATGCATTGTAACCCAGTTAAAGATGTTGAACGGACTCTAACACAAAGAAAAGATCCAAAGCTGAAACTACGCAATAGTTCGATAAAACTAAAGCAGAATGTTCATGACCTCTTCTTACTTTATAAATCTCAAGAGGTTATCATTCCCAAAGAAAAGTATTGCAAAGCCCCGAAAATGTTTAAGACAGAGCTTTCGAATTTAAGGAAAAAGGTTCCTGGTGATTCACTCATTAAATCTGACAATGTACATAAAGCCACTTGGAAGCTCATTAATGAAGACTAGAAACCACCATCAAATGTGAATACAGAAAATTGAGCATATTGCATGAGTGGAAATTAATAGAAGATGCAAGAAAAATCTGACATTTTAAATAAATATTTCATCACTCCATGTGGCATTCCAGATCAAGTGTTGACCAAAACAACCAAATAAACATTAGTTCACCCTTAAGGTATAATCTTTGAGTTCAGAACTGTAAGTGAACATGAATTAAGATCGAATAATTCACACATTAAAGGCCAAGCACCCATCTGGCTGGGATGAGATATCTAGTGCCCTAGTTAAAAAGCATCACAGACAATTAGTTAAAACTTTTTACCTATCTCATTATCTACTGTATTAGAGAAGACACCTTACCATACTTATTAAAAATAGAAAATAAGAAAGGATCCAAAAAACAGGTTGAAAAATGTAGGCCGATTTCATTTAGCCCCATATGTAGCAAACTCTTTGAATATATTTTGCTTCCACAACTCAGTGACTATTTCACAAAAGATAATCTACTCGCTGAAGCACAACATGGTTTCAAGAAAAACCACAGCACTACCACAGCAATCCCTTAATTTTTACACATCTTATATAGTGTACCAGATGAAGCTAATTTGGCAACAGGCATATTTCTCGGCCTTACTAAAGCATCTGATTCAGCTTAACATTATCTATTAATAAAGGAACTTCAGGCATACAGCTTAAAATATTTAGCAATACTGCCATTAACTAACTACTTGTCAAACTGGAATCAGTGCAAAAATCTAACCTATCAAATTAATGACTGAATTGTAATCTCCCTGGCTTCTAGTGTAATAGTGAAACAAGGAGTCCCCCAAGGACCAATTCTTGGTCCCTTTCTCTTCTTAGCCTGTGTGAATGATGTCACCCAGCCTGTGAACTTACATCTTTTACAACAGATGGAGTAATTTTCTTCTTCTTCTTGCATTACGGCCTCTGTAGGACCCTAATGAATAAAATTAAGTATTTTCATTAACAAGATCTATATGTAAATGTTAACAAATTATTATCATTTAAGACTGATAATTTTAATCATACCTTTATAAATAATATTTGTGGAATTGAAGTAATGGATAGTAATAGCTGCAAATTCTAAGGACTGTACTTAGATGAAAACTTGCAATGGTCAGATTATATTAACTTTGTATATGGGAAGATTAGTAGTTGATTATATTTACTGACTCACTTAGTAAGAATAGTTACAAACCCTACTATCAAAACTGTTTGGTATAGAACAAAATATCCTTTACTAAATTATGGTATTGAATTATGGAGCTGTGCTGCCGATACACACCTCAATAGATTAATGTTTGCACAGCTCACGTCATAATGTTCCTTGTACAGAGGTTATTGTGTAACATAAATATTCCTTGTATTTATATAAGGAAATTTTATTTTTTGTACATCATCAAAAAGATTCTAGAAAATTCAATGACGTATATGACCACAATGCTAAAAATAAAAACAACTAGTTCAGGCAAATAACTAATCTAAAAATAACGGACCACAGCCCACGCACCAGTGATCAAATCTGGTGTAAGAAATTGCCAAAAGCCTTAAATGCTCATGATGGAACTATTTTAGAAAAGCAACTGAAGTTATTGCTGTCAAGAAATTTTATATTCACTTTCTCAATTTTCAATTGAAAACATATGATCGTACAGTTTACATTAGAAATTGGACATATCTTAATCACGTATCCACTTTTGCGGCTTTACATTCTCTTTTGTGTGCTTGTATTGCAGTTTTGTTAGTTTATGTGAACTATTTGTTTTGTTTGTATTTTAAAAGAAATTCTCAAAACGATGTAAAACAACATAATGTTTCCAAACGTCATCATCTTTGTTGACTCTACGCAAATAAAGAAATAAATAAATTCCTATTTTCACTGACAGATTATGGAAGTTTCAAACTTATTCAACAGTATTTCCCATTGCGAAGACACAGCTTTTTACTGTGCGATAAAGACTTCGGTATCATTTCAAAGAAGCTTCGATAGAATGACAGGATATACACTGTCCATCAAATAACACCGCACAGTCTACAAAGTAGTTCAAAACCTGGAAAATTATAGAGTAGTTACACACTGAAGCGCGAAAGACACTGGTATAAGCATTTGTATCAAAATACAGAGACATGTAAACGGGCAGAATACGGCGCTGCGGTCGGCAACGCCTATGTAAGACAAAAAGTGTCTGGCGCAGTTGTTAGATCGGTTACTGCTGCTACAATGACAGGTTATCAAGATTTAACTGAGTTTGAACGTGGTGTTATAGTCGGAGCACGAACGATGGGACGCAGCGTCTCTGAGTTAGCGATGAAGTGGGGATTTTCCCGTACGACCATTTCGCAAGTGTACCGCGAATATCATGAATCCGGTAAAACACCAAATCCCGACATCGCAGCGGTTGGAAAAAGATTCTGCAAGAACGGAACCAACGATGACTGAAGAGAGTCGTTCAACGTGACGGAAGTGCAACCCTTCCGCAAACTGCTGCGGATTTCAGTGCTGGGCCGTCAATAAGTGTCAGCGTGCGAACCATTCAACGAAACATCATCGATATGGGCTTTCGAATCCGAAGGCTTGGTGACTGCACGACACAGAGCTTTACGCCTCGCCTGGGCCCGTCAACACCGACATTTGACTGTTGATGATCGGAACATGTTGCCTGGTCGGAAGAGCCTCGTTTCAAATTGAATCGAGTGGATGGACGTGTGCGGATATAGAGACAATCTCATGAATCCATGGACACTGCACGTCAGCAGAGGACTGTTCAATGTGGTGAAGGCTCTGTAATGGTGTGGGTCGTGTGCAGTTGGAGTGACATGGGACCTCTTATATGTCTAGATACGACTGTGACGGGTGACACGTACGTAAGCATCCTGTCTGATCAGCTGCACCCATTCATGTCCATTGTGCATTGCGACGGATTTGGGCAATTCCAGCAGGATAATGTGACTCGCCACACGTCCAGAATTGCTACAGCGTGACTCCAGGAATACTCTTCTGAGTTTAAACACTTCCGCTGACCACCGAACTCCCCAGACATAACATTATTGAATATATCTGGAATGCCTTGCAAGGTGCTGTTCATAAAAGATCCCCACCACCTCGTACTATAATGGATTTACGTGTACATTCCTCCAGCACTACTTCAGTCATTAGTCGAGTCCATGCCACGTCGTGTTGCAGCACTTCTGCGTCCTCGCTGAGGCCCTACACGATATTAGATAGATGTACCAGTTTCTTTAACTCTTCAGTGTAAAAGCTGACACATCTGATATTCTTAACTGATGGCTGGTGGACAAAATATTGTAAAAAAATGACAGTTTGTGAAGAAACAAGGAACAAGCCAAAATGTTATCGATATAACTTTGCAATCAGCATTTTCTTTCACTTTGTGTATCTGAGTGCCAGCATTGGGTTCATAAAATGCTGGACTTGTATCAACGGGCTAGTGAGTCACACATTCCTCCACTAACAAACTCCGCCTACCCAGTATACGAGTGTCAATTAAAGTGCAAGAAATTCAAAACTTAGAAACTATGCAGCAGTACATTCCAAGTGAGCGTATGCAATTCTATGACGAACTTTTGAGCACAATTCATCACAAGTGATAAGACTTGAGTTTTATATAGCTTTCCAAATATTTATATATGTTTATTTTGTAAGTTTAAAAGTACTATGTTCATTTTCTTTTACTCAGATTCCTTTTTTTATAACGTTTAATTCACTAATGTGGCCAATTATCAACAGTTTGTTCTGTGTCTTCTTTCTAGGAGACCATTTTTTAAGGTGTGTGTTTTCACGTTTTAAATGTCCATAACATAGTACATATTTGTTTGTTTTGTAAATAAAACTGCCTTTTCCTGCGGCTAGTTACTTTATTCATCCCATACGCGTTTCACCTTCCCCTGTTCTAAGGCCCCATCAGTGGGATCTATAACGATACAAAGGGAAAGCAACCAACAGGACGTGGCGTACCCAGATCGTTACCCATCCCAGTAATGGTCACACCCCACTTGCTTAACTTCGTTGATCGGACGAGTGCCTGTGTATTCAGCGAGGCAAGGTCATTGGTTCTAAGATGCCCAAGTCTATTGTACGTGCTTTAGACCAGCCAGAATTCATACACTGACCGACAGAAACCGTCGACCACTACGGAGGGTTGTTGTACAAAAACCGCCTGAAAACAGCGGTAGGAATGATTCGTGAGTTCCAAAGTGCCACCAGCAGTCCAGCTTATACGATGACTGTGGGCACGGAGTTAAGTAGAATGGAGTAAAATGATTGAGAAGCTCCTAAGAAGCCATATACTTCTGTATTCAGTGCTAAGCGATGCTTCAGGTGTTGTAAAGAGCGATGACAATGGCCGGTGGATGAATGGAAACGAATGATTTGGAGTGATGAATCACGTTATATACCATGGGGCAGTCCAATGGAAGGATTTCGGTTTGGCGAATACCTGGAGAAACCTGCCATCAAGTGTATGCCAAGAGTGAAGTATGAGACAGCTGATGTCGCGGTATGGGGCTGTTTTTCTTGGTTAGGGCCACATTACTGAGCTTAAGAAAACGCCAAATGTGGAATGATAAGAACACATTTTTCGGCGCTGCGCACAGCCTACAGTAGAGGAACAGTTCGAAGTCTGTGAGTGTTTGTACCAGCATGACAATCAACCCTGCCATGAAGCAGCATCTGTGAGGCAATGGTTTGTGCACAGCACCATTGGTAAAACGGGCTGGCCTGCCCACAGTCCCGACCCGAACGCAATGGGACATGTTTCGGATGAGCTGAATGTCGAATTCGCTCCAGACAGCAGCGTCCGACATCACTACCTTCTCTGGTTTCGACCTTCTTCCGTGGACATTCAGATACCTCATTGAAAGTGTCCTCAGCATATTTCAAGCCGTCATGAAGACAAACGATAGACATAACATATATTAATGTCCACTAACAGTGCCTGGATTATTTTCATCAGGTCGTGTAGTCTTGGCGAAGAACGAAACTGGGTAATCGTTCACACCAAGAACCATCCTCCTGACGAAAGCTCGCTCCAGTAGTTGTTAGATACTTTGTTTGGGCTCACAACTGGATTCGTGTTTCACATCCGGGTCGTTATCAAGCGGGCCTGAAAATGCCATTGTAAATGGGTAATATTATGGGCATAGAATTTCATTTCATCATAGGAGATGAAAAACGAAGCCTACATATGTGCGTTATGTCTACAGAAAAATGATAAAAAAAGTAAACGTCTGGTGGAGTTAAAAGTAATGGTTGTTGTTGTTGTTGTTGTTGTGGTCTTCAGTCCTGACATTGATTTGATACAGTTGTCCATGCTACTCTATCCTGTGCAAGCTTCTTCATCTCCCAGTACCTACTGCAGCCTACATCCTTCTGAATCTGCTTAGTGTATTCATCTCTTGGTCTCCCTCTACGATTTTTACCCTCCACGCTACCCTCCAGTACTAAATTGGTGATCCCTTGATGCCTCAGAACATGTCCTACCAACCGATCCCTTCTTCTGGTCAAGTTGTGCCACGAACTCCTCTTCTCCCCAATTCTATTCAATATCTCCTCATCAGTTTTGTGATCTACCCATCTAATCTTCAGCATTCTTCTGTAGCACCACATTTCGAAAGCTTCTATTCTCTCCTTGTACAAACTATTTATCGTCCATGTTTCACTTCCATACATGGCTACAATCCATACAAATACTTTCAGAAACGACTTCCTGACACTTAAATCTATACTCGATGTTACCAAATTTCTCTTCTTCAGAAACGCTTTCCTTGCCATTGCCAGTCTACATTTTATATCCTCTCTACCTTGACTATCATCAGTTACTTTGCTCCCAAAACAGAAAAACTCCTTTACTACTTTAAGTGTCTCATTTCCTAATCTAATTCCCTCAGCATCACCCGACTTAATTCGACTACATTCCATTATCTTTGTTTTGCTTTTGTTGATGTTCATCTTATACCCTCCTTTCAAGACACTGTCCATTCCGTTCAACTGCTCTTCCAAGTCCTTTGCTGTCTCTGACAGAATTACAATGTCATCGGCGAACCTCAAAGTTTTTATTTCTTCTCCATGGATTTTAATACCTACTCCGAACTTTTCTTTTGTTCCTTTACTGCTTGCTCAATATACAGACTGAATAGCATCAGGGAGACGCTACAACCCTGTCACACTCCCTTCCCAACCACTGCTTCCCTTTCATGTCCCTCGACTCTTATAACTGCCATCTGGTTTCTGTACAAATTGTAAATAGCCTTTCGCTCCCTGTATTCTACCCCTGCCACCTTTAGAATTTGAAAGAGAGTATTCCAATCAACATTGTCAAAAGCTTTCTCTAAGTCTACAAATGCTAGAAACGTAGGTTTGTCTTTCCTTAATCTTTCTTATATGATAAGTCGTAAGCTCAGTATTGCCTCACGTGTTCCAACATTTCTACGGAATCCAAGCTGATCTTCCCCGAGGTCGGCTTCTACCAGTTTTTCCATTCGTCTGTAAAGAATTCGCGTTAGTATTTTGCAGCTGTGACTTATTAAACTAATAGTTCGGTAATTTTCACATCCGCCATCACCTGCTTTCTTTGGGATTAGAATTATTATATTCTTCTTGAAGTCTGAAGGAATTTCGCCTGTCCGCAGCTCGTGATCGTGCGGTAGCGTTCTCGCTCCTCACGCCCGGGTTCCCGGGTTCGATTCCCGGCGGGGTCAGGGATTTTCTCTGCCACGTGATGACTGGGTGTTGTGTGCTGTCCTTAGGTTAGTTAGGTTTAAGTAGTTCTAAGTTCTAGGGGACTGATGACCATAGATGTTAAGTCCCATAGTGCTCAGAGCCGTTTGAACCATTTTGAATTTCGCCTGTCTCATACATCTTGCTCGCCAGATGGTAGAGTTTTGTCAGGACTGGCTCTCCCAAGGCTGTCAGTAGTTCTAATGGAATGTTGTCTACTCCCGGGGCCTTGTTTCGACTCATGTCTTTCAGTGTTCTGTCAAATTCTTCACGCAGTATCATATCTCCCATTTCATCTTCATCTACCTCCTCTTCCATTTCCATAATATTGTCCTCAAGAACATCGCCCCTATATAGACCCTCTATATTCTCCTTCCACCTTTCTGCTTTCCCTTCTTTGCTTAAAACTGGGTTTCCATCTGAGCTCTTGATATTCATCCAAGTTGTTCTCTTTTCTCCAAAGGTCTCTTTAATTTTCCTGTAGGCAGTATGTATCTTACCCCTAGTGAGATAAGCCTCTACATCCTTACATTTCTATACTAACCATCACTGCTTAGCCATTTTGCACTTCCTGTCGATCTCATTTTTTGAGACGTTTGTATTCCTTTTTGCCTGCTTCATTTACTGCATTTTTATATTTTCTCCTTTCATCAATTAAATTCAATATCTCTTCTGTTACCCAAGGATTTCTGCTAGCCCTCGTCTTTTTACCTACTTGATCCTCTGCTGCCTTCACTATTTCATCCCTCAAAGTTACCCATTCTTCTTCTACTGTATTTCTATCCCTCATTCCTGTCAATTGTTCCCTCATGCTCTCGCTGAAAGTCTGTACAATCTCTGGTTCTTTCAGTTTATCCAGGTTAATTAACAACTGTGAAAGCATTCTCATTCGTAATAATTAAGCCTATTTTCCAGATTATTTAGAACCATTTTCTGATTATGAATTCCCAATTTGTTTAACAAATATCATATAGCACAGTACATTTTTGATGGATGTGAATTAATAGCTTTGTTGGTGAGATACACATTTTTGGAATACGCATATGCTTGCGTATTCTTATCTTTCTACAGACCGATAGATTCTTCAGCAGGGATCAGCATGGATTCTGCAAACGTAGATCTTGTAAAATCGAACTCACCCTATTCGTTTACAATACTCGGAAGGCAGTAGATACCAGCGCCCACGTGATACAGTACTACTTCTCAGTTTGAGACCTTTAACAGATAGGATTGGTAGGTTAAATTGAGACGATCCGATGAAGAGGAGCGTTGTCCGTTGTAGGTTCGTTCAGTAGGCACTAAACCATTACGAATATGATTATCTACATGCGATAGCAGACTCTACAAGAGAGGTGTTACGCATCACTGTGATTTATTTTTTTTTTTTGTTAGAATTTCGGGGGCGTAAGCTCATGAAAGAGTCAGCCAATATATTGCTTCCATGTGTGTATATCTTTTGAAGCTGACTCGTAGTCTTACCAACAATCAGCCTGTCACCAAGCGTGACATGAACAGGAAAATTTGGAAGGGACAGTGGTACTCAAGATACCTTCTGCCACACAACATAACGTGACTTGCGGAGACCAGGTTTAGATATACTGTGCTTACAAGAGATGCTAGGAGATTTTAATGTAAAATCATACCATTGTTTTATCAGCTGCTGCGGAGAACAAATTTAGATACCATGTATTGTGCTCACAATTTATGCTAAGATACTTGTAATGTAAAATTATAGCATTGTTTTATCAGTTGTTTGCGGCACGGACGTACTGTTGCAAGTAGTTGGCATGTTAAGTCAACCCCAACGATTACTTCTATGATTCGGCTTGGCTTCTTCCCTTTGGAGACCAAGCCACGCCCTAACAATATCTGCAGTGTATCGTTTTCCATCGCAAATGTTTTAAGTTTGACGACGTCAATCACTTGTCACTTTTTTGTGTTAGAGGTGAGAGACACCATCCGAAATGCAAATACTTGTTAATAATATGATGTAAACAGTGGAATATTGCACCTAAATAAAAAGGATTAAATGAAAACATGAAAAAGAGAGAACCTTATGAATACTTTTAAACCTCAAAACACAATCAATAATACGAAATGAAAAAAATTAGTATACCGATGGGAAACAGCATTATACTGCTGGTTTGGTATACTTTCAGATTTACGGCGCTCATAAAACAGTCAGGTGTAACACAGGCGTAAAAACGGTCACTGTAGCATCATACCACCCAAGAAATTTCAGATGCCGGCCGGGGTGGCCGAGCGGTTCTAGGCACTTCAGTCTGGAACTGCACGACCGCTACGGTCGCAGGTTCGAATCCTGCCTCGGGCATGGATGTGTGTGATGTCCTTAGGTTAGTTAGGTTTAAGTAGTTCTAAGTTCTAGGGGACTGATGACCTCCGATGTTAAGTCCCATGGTACTCAAAGCCATTTGAACCAACCAAATTTCAGATGAAATCATAGAATTGAGAACAATAAAATATAAATTAACTTTAGAAGGAAGTTTTGGATTTTTGTTTCTTGAAGAAATCAAAATAGAAATGTTGTGTGCAATATCCAGCAGGCAGGATTCGAACCTGCGACCGTAGCGGTCACGCGGTTCCAGACTGAAGCGCCTAGAACCGCACGGCCACACCGGCTGCTCAGCAGATAGGAACTACACGATTATGCACGTGTCAAAGAATAGTGAAGAAAGAAAAATTAAAACGGTAATTAGGTATATCTATCACGCTGGTTGAAAACTGTCTTGTAGGTGTATCCGGTGGAATAGCTGAGTGTGACATTTTGTTTTAGCATGCTCAGGAGTGACACGAGATCACTGTGCTTTGACTAGATCCAAACTATTGAAGCATCCTACACCGGTGCACTTCTTTTCTTAAGTGCCACAGCGTCACCGTTGTTACTTCAGTAAGGGCACACCTTAGGCCAGCCGAGTCATCCGTGGTAGTCAACAAAGAGTGGATTGCGGGAATCACTGTCGGTTATTTGATTAGCAATGGCGGATATACTGTTATTGTTAACCGAATAAACAACTGCTGAAGAAAAGACGATGTTAAAATGCTACGCCACTAGCAGCTCTGTTGTTATACCAATTCTCCATGAGCAAGGTGGCTGGCATATTCTTCGGCCTACCAACCCAAACGTCTTCTCTCTCTAAGACGAGTGTATGAATGCTACAGTTCAACGCACAAAGTATAAAATCATGACCTACATGTGTCACAAATCAATTCGTAGCTATCTAACTTCACATAATGACTTCATTGTGAAATGATTTACCCATTCAACGTGTTCCGTTGACGCCATTAACAAGGAGAACATAAAGAAATATATTATGCAATGCTCCCAGCTGTATAAGTTCTTTTACTTTTGCGTATACATATCAGTCAATTTCAAATCGTCCATGGGTCATCTGTATCGAAAGAGAACAAACCATATATGAAGTGTGTGTTAGGATAACAGCTAGTGCCTTAGAAAAGATTATTCATAAATACGTCCTGAGGATTGCATAGTTATATGAAAGTATACTTACAAAATATATTCCTCTCTGTACTTCACAACACCAATGCTTTTACCCATTCTGAAATGTTCAACTAGAGCAGAACATGTGTGATACCCAACATGTCACGTTGTGCTGTATTCGAATATGTCAGAACGAGTAACTATTACAGTTGTGGAATACAAAACGTGTCATACTCATCACCAAGATGTACAGTAGTAGAACACATCAGAATGAGTAACCCTCGCAACTGTGGTATACACAGCTGAATAGATTTAATAAATATATTTACATATAACTATGTGATAGTTTGTGCTTAATACATGTATAATGTATGTATATATGAATTATATTTTATTAGGTACTTGTTTTGGCATACTTCAGAGAAGCTTGCGGTTTGTTGCCGATCGTCATTAAGCACTGTTGTAATAATTCGACTGGGAGGCTGTCATAAGATGAGCCACTGAAGACTGAAGAAGAGTTTTCCCTGTCCTGCAGTTTATTAGCGCGTTGTCTGTATTCGGTACATATGTTCAGATAGTGCGATAAACTGACCAACACAGGTGCAGAGTGCACACCGCACGCTGATAAATTACGGACGGGGAAGTTTTCTACGCTGTGCCACTACATCTACTATATATTTCACTTTCCATACACCTTCGTGCCTTATCCACCCTTTCTCGCCGGAATTTAAACCAACTCTCCCTTCCAAATGATGAAATCCGTCCCAAGATATGTTACACTGTTTCCAGTAATAGTGACAACGCTGCATTTCACACCTCACTTCCATCTTTCTCCCTCCCACTACCTCCACCTTGCTGAACCTTATTCGCTATATGCGGTTCCACAAGGCACCATAATCATACTCATCATGTCACCTCCGTCATGACCATGATCATTTTCGAGCATCACCACTACACCATAGCATCGTTCACATTGTCATCAGTGGTTCAGTGATTATATTTTCACTGTAATGTAATAATAATAAAGCACTCCGTCTTCAGGCCACAAGTGGCCTACGGGACCATCCGACCGCCATGTCATCCTCAGATGAGGATGCGGATAGGAGGGGTGTATGGTCAGCACGCCGCTCTCCCGGTCGTTATGATGGTTTTCTTTGACCGGAGCCGCTACTATTCGGTCGAGTAGCCCCTCAGTTGGCATCACGAGGCTGAGGACACCCCGAAAAATGGCAACAGCGCATGGTGGCCCGGTTAGTCACCCATCCGAGTGTCGGCCACGCCGGACAGCGCTTAACTTCGGTGATCTGACGGGAACCGGTGTATCCACTGCGGCAAGGCCATTGCCTCCACTGTAATGTAAAATCATCTATAAAGTTTCCAAAAAAACCATTATGTAATCCTGTTTGGAAAGAAATTTTTAACAGTGTTACCTCGTCAGTAAAGAGATTAGACTTGAGTGTGTAAGGTTTTTGATCACCACACTTCGTGCCAACTTCATGGATTAAATTTGACACCTCTCTGCAGAGTCTCTTGAACTGATAACGTACAACAGTGATGGGGGTGAGCTACCATCAGATAAGGACATTAAGCCTAGTAAATCATAAGGCGCTATTCAAGACGAGTAAGCTATGGTTAAGACCGTCTTTCACTACCTCCTTTTTGTTATTTCATACTCATTATTAACAATGCACAGACATCTGTGGCAGTAGTCCACATGATACAGATATAAATGTCACACAGTTTCTCCTGTTGAAATATCAGACCGTCTTCCACTACCTCCTTATTGTTATTTCATACTCATTATTAATAATGCACAGACATCTGTGACAGTAGTCCACATGATACAGATATAAATGTCACAGTTTCTCCTGTTGAAATATCGGAGGTAGTCGATGTCGCCTGTCTGCATCCCCAGAAGTCATATGAACATTCTATACGCTGGGAGAAACTCAGGTCTCACATACATTTGACACTTCTCAAATTTTATCGTCAGTTTAATTCTATTTATTTGGCCTCTAGTTGCCCATCTATTTAGCCAACTACATTTTTATTCAACATGTATACAAATTACATATTCATTTTTTATGTTTACAGTGATCTTTCGATATAATTCACTCTTTCTTGATTACGTTACACATTATCTCTTCAGATAACGGACCATTTTATTCTTTATTCTTGTTATTATTTTTCCTTCATTAAGAGATATAAGTCTTCCTAAGTTTTATGGAGATTATCATTCGGACTAAATGTCTTGTAAGGCTATAGATTAACACTGTGCATAAATAAGCAATATGGAAATGCCGTGTGGCTAGGGCCTCCCATCGGGTAGACCGTTCGCCTGGTGCAAGTCTTTTGAGTTGACGGCACTTCGGCGACTTGCTTGTCGATGGGTATGAAATGACGATAAGTACAACACAACACCCAGTCCCCGAGCGGAGAAAATCTTCGACCAAGCCGGGAATCCAACCCGGTCCTTTAGGTATGACATTCCGTCGCGCTGACCACTCAGCTACCAGGGGCTGACACATAACCAATTATAAAAAATGAGTGCAGACAATTTCTTCTTGTGGCACCAGTTGCTGATGTGCATCTCTGGAGTCAATCAAGTAACGTGGTTCCTGTGGTTTTGCGTTTTCATATCTTGGAATTTAGAGATGAATTAGTGTCTCTTGAAAATTTCTTGCCGTGTGGACAAAGGTTTTCGGTTGTCAGACAAGGTTCGTGGTGCATGTAGGTAGTGGAATTCCCCATTTGACGATTACCTTATAATGACTGACCTGCTGATTGGAGTACCACGGTAAACCGAGCTGTAGGTGCTTGTTTGGAATGATGACCTTCGTAACATGGAGGGGTAAAAACTTTGATTTCATGGACATGTCCATTACGCATTCGTATTATTGACTAGTGACCCACCCCAGGTTATATATAATACGTAATGAGGAGCGAGATAATACGTGATGTTCTCGATCAGAGTTATGTCGTGCCTCACTTTTGGAGGGAGTTTCCAAAGGGTTTTCATTGGATTCTTGAGACTGCATAGTCCGTAGACATTTAGCCGTTCTAGTGTATTGAGAAACAGTGGAATATTTTACCCAGGCATTTTTAGTTTTAATCAAAACTAATCCAAATCAAAATCAGACTTATTAAATTCGTTTTTCTAGCCAAGAAGTTAAACACACGGTCCAGTCATATTATTGCAACTGCTGCCTATGATCGACGTCAACGTGCAAAACCACTCACAGACGGCAGGTGGTAGCACTAGCAATGGATGCTATATAAAGTATGTCAGGATGATGCGGGAAACAGTACAATCGTCGCCGCAATGAGGAAATGGAGCTATTTAAGTCAAAAAGGGCATTACTATTGGCTTTCAGGTCAAGGGTGGAAGCGTTACGTAACAGCTAAGTTTGTAGACTTATCGTGTGCCACCGTGGTGAAAGTATGTGATGCATGGCAAAATGGCGCTATACAAAACCAACGCCAAGGCAACTGTGGTGCACCACGTGCCATAGATGAAGGGGCCAACGATAGTTGTGGAGATGTGTACAGGAGAATTGACGTGCAACTGTTGAGCAACTAACAGCCCAAATGAACTTAGGGCTACCAATGGCATCTCCTCAACAACTCTTCAGTGGACGATGGTGCTCATGGGCCTCCACGGCAGGTGCCTGGTTCTTGTACCCATTCTGACTTCTGTTCGTCGGCGACGATTGCTGGAATTTGCACGCCAATACCGCAACTGGACATCCACTGATTGGCGACAATTGGCCTTTCAGATTAATCACGTGTTATGCTGCATCAGACAGAGGACCGTTCTTTCGATGGAAGGGTCCAGGCTGGAGGAGAGAGCATCTCGTATGAGGAATGTTTTTGTGGCATAGAACCCAGTATGTTGTCCTCGATGGTGAGTGTTCATCGGAGGTGAGGGTATCATCTGGAGTGCCCCAGGGAAGTGTAGTGGGTCCTCTGTTGTTTTATATCTACATAAATGATCTTTTGGATAGGGTGGATAGCAATGTGCGGCTGTTTGCTGATGATGCTGTGGTGTACCGGAAGGTGTCGTTGAGTGACTGTAGGAGGATACAAGATGACTTGGACAGGATTTGTGATTGGTGTCAAGAATGGCAGCTAACTCTAAATATAGATAAACGTAAATTAATGCAGATGAATAGGAAAAAGAATCCTCTAATGTTTGAATACTCCATTAGTAGTGTAGCGCTTGACACAGTCACGTCGATTAAATATTTGGGCGTAACATTGCAGAGCGATATGAAGCGGGACAAGCATGTAATGGCAGTTGCGGGGAAGGCGGATAGTCGTCTTCGGCTCATTGGTAGAATTTTGGGAAGATGTGGTTCATCTGTAAAGGAGATCGCTTATAAAACACTAATACGACCTATTCTTGAGTACTGCTCGAGCGTTTGGGATCCCTATCAGGTCGGATTGAGGGAGGACATAGAAGCAATTCAGAGGCGGGCTGCTAGATTTGTTACTGGTAGGTTTGATCATCACGCGAGTGTTACGGAAACGTTTCAGGAACTCGGGTGGGAGTGTCTAGAGGAAAGGAGGCGTTCTTTTCGTGAATAGCTACTGAGTAAATTTAGAGAACCAGCATTTGAGGCTGACTGCAGTACAATATTACTGCCGCCAACTTACATTTCGCGGAAAGACCACAGAGATAAGATAAGAGAGATTAGGGCTCGTACAGACGCATATAGGAAGTCATTTTTCCCTCGTTCTGTTTGCGAGTGAAACAAGGAGAGAAGATGCTAGTTGTGGTACGAGGTACCCTCCGCCACGCACCGTATGGTATTGCGGAGTATGTATGTAGATGTAGATGTAGATTCCCTCGGAGATCTCGTCATTCTGGAAGCCACAATGGATAAAAATAAGTATACTTCTATCCTCCGGGACCACGTCCATCTCTGCATGCAGTTTATTTTTCCTCAGGACGATGACATTACCAGCAGGACAATCCAACGTGTGGTGCTCGAAGAGCACCACGACGAGGTTACAGTACTCCCCTGGCCGCCGAACTCCCCTGATTTAAACGCATTCGAGGATCTTTCGGACCAGCTGGATCGGGCTGTTCGCACCGCAGATCCTCAACCGAGAAAGCGAGCGCAGCTGGCCACGACACTGAAGTCGGCACGGCTCCACATACCTGTCCTTGCCTTCCAGAACCTCACTGAATAACCTTCAAAGTTATATTTAAAAGAATAATCTTTTAGGCCTTAGTAAAATTTCACACCTCTTCCTGGATGTCTCGCAGTGGTCCGCGCTGTAGAAGCTGATTATTCACGCTTTTGACAGTTGGACACTTTAGTATTATTGGCCAGTGTATAAACAAACTCTATCGGAAGAAGCAAAGCAATTTCGTTAAGTTTGTAATGCACAAACCGAAATTAGTTCAGATGGTTCAAATGGCTCTGAGCACTATGGGACTTAACATCTAGGGTCATCAGTTCCCTAGAACTTAGGACTACTTAAACCTAACTAACCTAAGGACATCACACAACACCCAGTCATCACGAGGCAGAGAAAATCCCTGACCCCGCTGGGAATCGAACCCGGGAACACGGGCGCGGGAAGCGAGAACGCTACCGCACGACCACGAGCTGCAGACAAACCGAAATTAGTAAATCCGTGTATCCCAGCCAAGTAAATTCAATGTTAGCTTTTATTAGTACAGATATGATTGCTTAATTCTGTCACTGACGTAAACTTTCCAAAATACTTCTAAACTAAATAAATAACAGCGCCGTTTACTGGTTCTTTGGCGTGCCACGAAATCGACAGTGCCATCTATCGGTTCTTTGGTCTACACCATGACGATCATGTTACTGGGGTTAATACCCTAACTACTGAGCTAGGTAGATTACTAGAACTTCAAGATATATTTTTTTCCATTATTAGATTTTCGTGAAGTGAAGCCCATATTCTGGTTCAAGCTACGCTCAGGTAACCCCCCCCCCCCCCCCAACTAAAATAAATAGTCTAGTTGGTTTGAAGTTTGGAATGTTCAAACAGACAGACTGACAGACAAAGAAACACAAAGTTTTTAAAAATACTGTTATTGCATTCTGTTATACTCCTTACTTCACACCAATCCTGGTATGCTGCTGCCTCTCCACAAACACCTCCCTTCATCCCTACACCTACACACACACTCAATATCCTATCTCAACGCAATTTTAGTCAACTCTCAGACAGTGAGATCTGCCCCGATACTTATCCCTCCTACCAACTTTAATCCGTCCCCACCTACATCGCTTCACATCCCGACTCTTCTTTCCTTTTTCCTCTCCATCCACACCTATCCCTTTCCTCTTATACCATTACTTTCCCCACACATCATACCCCTCCTCACCCTCTCCTTTTCCCATCATCTATATCCCCACATTCCGCTTCGGCTCATACCTGTCGTCTCCATTGTTTTCCCCGCTTAACAGATCCCTATCTCTTTACCCGCACCTCTCAACCTCCATGGAACATATTCTCTCGTCTCATCCAGAACACAATGCAGGTGTTTCAGTTGTTAGGTGAAAGTGTAGTGCTCCAGTGGTTTTTAGTAAAAGAAAATCACCAGATTCTATTTGTGTTTTGTACATTGCATAGATTTTTCGTTCTTTTAGCTGTCCGTTATTAATCCTATTTCAAATTCTGAAGGTGGTAGGGGTAAAATACATGGAGCGAAAGGCTATTTACAATTTGTACAGAAACCAGATGGCAGTTATAAGTGTCGAGGGACATGAAAGGGAAGCAGTGGTTGGGAAGGGAGTGAGACAGGGATGTAGCCTATCCCCGATGTTATTCAATCTGTGTATTGAGCAAGCAGTAAAGGAAACAACAGAAAAATTCGGAATAGGTATTAAAATCCATGGAGAAGAATTAAAAACTTTAAGGTTTGCCGATGACATTGTAATTCTGTCAGAGACAGTAAAGGACTTGGAAGAGCAGTTGAACGGAATGGACAGTGTCTTGAAAGGAGGGTATAAGATGAACATCAACAAAAGCAAAACAAGGATAATGGAATGTAGTCGAGTTAAGTCGGGTGATGCTGAGGGAATTAGATTAGGAAATGAGACACTTAAAGTAGTAAAGGAGTTTTGCTATTTGGGGAGCAAAATAACTGATGATGGTCGAAGTAGAGAGGATATAAAATGTAGACTGGCAATGGCAAGGAAAGCGGTTCTGAAGAAAAGAAATTTGTTAACATCGAGTATAGATTTAAGTGTCAGTAAGTCGTTTCTGAAAGTATTTGTATGGAGTGTAGCCATGTATGGAAGTGAAACATGGACGATAAATAGTTTGTACAAGGAGAGAATAGAAGCTTTCGAAATGTGGTGCTACAGAAGAATGCTGAAGATTAGATGGGTAGATCACATAGCTAATGAGGAGGTATTGAATAGAATTGGGGAGAAGAGAAATTTGTGGCATATCTTGACTAGAAGACGGGACCGGTTGGTAGGACATGTCCTGAGACATCAAGGGATCAACAATTTAGTATTGGAGGGCAGCGTGGAGGGTAAAAATCGTAGAGGGAGACCAAGAGATGAATACACTAGATTCAGAAGAATGTAGGTCGCAGTAGGTACTGGGAGATGAAGCAGCTTGCACAGGATAGAGTAGCATGGAGAGCTGCATCAAACTAGTCTCAGGACTGAAGACCCCAACAACAACAACAACAACATTAATCCTCTTAATTTAAAACGAAAATAGTCCTCATATTCTTTATTCTCTCGTCTTCGTTTTATCATTCAGATGCTGTTGGGTGAACAGCGGAGAACTTTACCACTGACAGCCCACCCGCCTTCCAAATGGGTCAGCCGGCCGCTGTGGCCTAGCGATTCTAGGCGCTTCAGTGCACAACCGCGCTGCTACTGCGGTCGCAGGTTCTAATCCTACCTCGGGATGTCCTTAGGTTAGTTAGGTTTAAGTAGTTCTAAGTCTAGGGGACTGATGACCTCAGATGTTAAGTCACATAGTGCTCAGAGCCATTTGAACCACTTTGGATCAAATGGGTCGAGGGGGATGAAATAACAATAAAGGAAAAAGAAAACCTTATATCCCAGAAATCAGTTTTCGGCCAATATTTTCAGGGTGCAGACACGTCGGTTTTAAAATTTTACTATTAGTACAGGTACAGACGTCGTATGACTTAATGAAAGTTATAATTCTAAATTCTGAGATCTTTTGTTAATAAATAATTGAATTCTTGGAAAGTTCTATCCTATCGTCATATGAACAGTATTCCTTAGCTTGTGATCTAATGGTTAACGTCGCTGCCTCTAGATCACGGGGTATCGGGTTTGATTCCCACCCTGGTCGGACCTTCTCTTCGTCTGGGCACTGTGTTATCTTAATCATTTCATCTTATCTTCATCACAAAGACGCACAAGACTCTGAAATGAGGTCAAATGGAAACTCTTTCATCAGGCGGCCTGACAACCACTTACGAGGGACTCTTAGCCAGTAATGCCATACGATCATTTCATTTTATTCGTGAGGTGTCCCAGAATCTTTGCATTGTACAGTACACTGAGAGACAGGCTGCTCGTTTCAGGGAAAGCTTGTACAGAGCTCGTTTCAGGGAAAGCTTGTACAGAGCGCTTGTTTCCATAGTGGAACAGAAGTACGCAGATCCTATGCCTTATGTCCATCCATGTCCGTTAGTGTGCGTCGGATAGTTTTCAGGCACAATGTAAAAATGTGTTTAATGATACTTCCATAATAAATCAGTGAAATGACACGATAATCCACCTTCAATAGGAAATTACCCGGTAAAGTAATGCGGTATTGTTCCCAGTACTTTCTCCATGACCTTGGGATCTTCTACATTCCCTTTATTACCTCACAGATGCTTGGCACAACTTCTGTCGCACTCATTCAGGATGCTCTTGCTACCGACCTGCACCTCTCTTCGGCTAATCTCTATGAGTTGACACCCAGATGATCCGAAGAATATGTCCCATTCATAACTCTTCCCTACTGGAGTCTTCTCGTCTGTTACAGCAGAACTCATACTCGTGTGAGTAATAAACTAACGTTATGACGACGGTGGACACAGTGAGCGACCTAGATGCCGTGCTGTAGCAGACGGTGTGGAAGTGAGGGTAATAGCAGCAGAGCGCCGGCGGATACTGCACGCAACAGTTCGCCCTTCCCACAGCCGTCGGCCTCTAATAACACAAAGTCGTGCTGAAGGCCTCGCCAGTAGCACGCGATGTCACGATCACGGTAATTTCCATAGCGCATTTACAGATTCGCAGAGATACAGAGACTTTGGACCTCCGAGAAGGTTATCTGCAACACTGCGATGACGAAATATCAGCTTTTTTCCTGAAAGTATTAAATTTTCAGTACTTTCCATGCTTCATTCGGAATAAAGTTATCGTACCCACGAAAGAAACGTGAAATAAAGAAAACGCGCCTGCTGCATATTCAAGAGTTGATAAAATGTTAAACTTTGTGTAGAATACAGTAGGATGTGTACGACAATGAAAGCAATGAAAGTACAGCATACAGCGAAAGTCAATTCACACTTATAGTATCAGAAAATCACGTGTGTTTCCATAACAGTAGTTGAATTAGTTGTATATGTTAATGTGATTGACTACAAAATTGTGCCGGCCGTTGTGGACGAGCGGTTCTAGGCGCTTCAGTCTGGAACCGCGCTGCTGCTATGGTCGCAGGTTCGAATCCTGCCTCGGGCATGGATGTGTGTGATGTCCTTAGGTTAGTTAGGTTTAAGTAGTTCTAAGTATAGGGGACTGATGACCTCAGATATTGAGTCCCATAGTACTCAGAGCCATTTGAACCATTTTGACTACAAAATTGTCAATGCCATTCACAATGATCAACAAGTGGCTATACGTGTAGATGAATTTGATTGCAGTATGAGCTGCAGTCAGTTTATTTTCACCTTGTTGACCACAGAAGAGAAAATATTTGTCTTTAGAACTATTGTATTTATTTGAGGGCTGTGGGAGCTGGTCATCGTGAACGGGGAAGACAGTTCATGTTCTCTTCATTGTGACGTCGCTCTTTGTGGTTTAATTCAAAAATGAAGAAATTGGATTAAATGGTAGCATTATCGACGCACTGGTCAGTGAGTGGCCAAGGACAACGCCGACAAAACTTTTCTCCCTGTCACACACAGTCCACCAAAACCACAGAGACGATTATATGCAGAATACTGCGAAACCTCAAAACGGTCAGTTCACATGCATTTACAAATACACCTCTAGTGTTTGTTGCGTGCATTGTTGGACAGTGATCTAGGCAGCAGACTACAAGGTTGAGAGGTACTTCTTCTTGAGTTAAGGGGAGGTTTACTGTCTTTGGCCCGAAAAAAGCATGTTTTTTGAGAATTTTTTTTCTCGGGATGTGTTATAGATATCAATGTCAAATTTGGTCAAAATGTTTATTGATATTTCCTCTGAGAACTGGAATATTTTTGATCGGAAATGTCGAAGAGCAGCGGCGGAAGTGCCGTCGGAGCGAAACAAAATTTCGATGTAGACCTCCACGCGCGGTATGTCTCAGGTGAGCCGGCTCGTCTGAAATCCAAATTGAGTTGACGTTAGCGAAGTATATAAAATTCTTTAGGAGTTGTGCCTCGCTTAAGTTATTTGAACCATTGGAAACAAAATGGCACCCATTTGCAAAAATAGGGTTTTTTCATCGATTTTTCGACTTCGGCGGCCAAGTAAAAATATTTATAGTCGATGAATCAGAATAAAAGTTGTAAAACTCCTAGACAATTTAGTTAGCTTCGTCGGAAACAAATAATCATGCCAATCGGTTCAGTGGATTTCAAGTTACCATACCGCGCGATAAAAAAAACGTCATTTCCAGAAAAACGTATTTGAAGATTTGACTACATATAAATGCAATATTATGCAACGTAGTTCAGTCTGCTATTCCGGATTCATAAACTAGTCCTTTCTCTTCCTCATAGAGGGCGTACTGCTCGATATGGGCCATCCTGCGCTTCTCCAGAGCCGCTCGTACGGCCAGTGACAAGCGGTTTTCGGCCGCTTGAATCCGGTGGTCGTCCGAATGCTTCGCGAAATGCGTCGAATAGAGTCCCAGGGTGACGTCCATCGTTGTCACGGTCTTCAGAATTGCTGAATACCCTTCGTTAAAGCTGCTCCCTGCCAGGAAAGTCACAATCTCCACAGTCTTCGCACCAGAATGCAAATGCTTGGGGGCTAACTTCCAAACACATGCGTTCAAACTTTCATTTGAATTTTGTGTGTATCCTCCCAAACACCGGTACAATAACTCATTCTCCGAAAGAAAAACTTGGTGCGTGAAAAAGGCCGATTTCAGGCAGGTGGATTTTTTTGTTCAACCTCGCGGTTTTTCCGTTCCGTATTCGGAAAACCCGTTTCAGGGGTGGATTCTAAACACCTTTATGGATCCAAAAATGCAATTTAAAATAATCGATTTTTTGAACCAAAAAATAGTAAACCTCCCCTTAAAGATTTCATTGCATTTTATGGTCAGAGATCATTTTAAATCAAACATTTTAAAACCAGTAACGTCACAATGTTTTACTTGTGCTCGTGTTACATACTGACGACTTTGACCAATCCATTTATATCACCATGGAGCTCCTGGTTATTTTTCAATGCTTCTTTTCAATTGCACAGCGATTTGTCACTGCAGTGTTGAAATGTTACGAACTTCTTCCTGTGTGATGTGGTTAAAGATGAATTGTTTGAGAGGCGAGCAGAAAAATCTTGAACAATTTAAAACGTACAGTAAAGGCACACTTTGATGTGTAGTTGTTGTTAGCTGCTGCCGCTGCTGCTGTTGTTGTGGTCTTCAGTCCGAAGACTGGTTTAATACAGCTCTCCCTCTTCATGTTACTCTGTCTTATGAAAACCCCTTCAATCTCCGATTAACTACTGCAACCTGCATCTTTCTGAATCTGTAATCTGCTTTCTGCGTTCACCTCTTCGGCTCCTTCTACTATTTTTACCACCCATACTTCCCTCCAATACTAAATATGTGATGCCTTGATGCCTCAGAAAGTGTACTATCAGCCGATCCCTTCTTTTACTCAAGTTGTGCCATAAATTTGTTGCCATCCCAGCTCCTTACACGATTTACCCCTCTAATCTTCAGCATTCTTCTGTAGCTCCACGTTTCAAAATCATCTATTTTCTTGTGATCTAACCTGTTTATCGTACATGTCTCACTTCCATACATGGCTACAATCCAGACAAATACCTTCGGAAAAGACTTCCTAACACTTAAATCTATATTCGATGTAAAGAAATTTCTCTTCTTCAGAAACGCTGTTCTTGCCAGTGCCGGTCTATACTTTATATCCGCTCTGCTTCGGCCAACATCAGTTATTTTTCTGCCCAAAAACTAAAACTGATCCACTTTTAGCGTCTTGTTTCCTAATCAGATTTCCCCAGCATCACCTTATTTAACCGAACTGCATTCCATTATCCTTGTTTTGTTTTTGACTTTTTTTATGTTCATCTTATGTCCTCCTGTAATGACGCCGTCCATTTCGTTCAACTGCTTTTCCAAGTCCTTCGCTATTTCCGATAGGGTTACAATATCATCGGCATAGCTCAAAGTTCTTATTTTTTCGCCCTGAACTTTAATTACTACTCCAAATTTTTCTTTGGTTTTTCTTTACCGCTTGCTTAACGTACAGGTTGAATAACATCGGCCGGCCGTGGTGGTCTCGCGGTTCTAGGCGCGCAGTCCGGAACCGTGCGACTGCTACGGTCGCAGGTTCGAACCCTGCCTCGGGCATGGATGTGTGTGATGTCCTTAGGTTAGTTAGGTTTAAGCAGTTCTAAGTTCTAGGGGACTGATGACCACAGCTGTTAAGTCCCATAGTGCTCAGAGCCATTTGAACAATTTTTTTTAATAACATCGAGGAAAGGCGAAAAACCTGTATCACTCCCATCTCAACTACAGCTTCCTTTTCATGCCCACCGACTGTTATAACTGCGGTCTGGTTTCTGTACAAGCTGTAATTAGCCCTTCGCTCCCTGTATTTTACCCTTGCTCCCTTCAGAACTTCAAAGAGAATATTCCTGTCGGCATCGTCAAAAGCTTTCTCTAAATCTACAAATGCTATAAATATAGGTTCCTTAACCGTTCTTCTAAGAGACATCGTAGGGTCAGTACTGCCTCACGTGTTCCTCTATTTCTCCGAAATTCAAACTGATCTTCCTCAAGGTCACCTTCTACCAGTTTTTCCATTCTTACGTAAACAATTCCAGTTAGTATTTTGGAACCATGACTTATTAAACTGGTAGTTCGGTAATATTCACACCTGCCAGCATTTGCTTTCTATGGAATTGGAATTATTACTTTTTTTCTTGAAGTCTGAGGATATTTGACCTGTCTCATAGATAGAATAGTTTCGTCGTGGCTGGCTCTCCCAAGGCTATCAGCAATTCTAGCAGAACACCACTACATAGGCTCACATGTAGTACTGCATACCAGATCATTCGTACCGAATATGGTGACTTTCATATGATAACAGTTAGAAATCAGCTTTTGTTAAATGCAACTGGATGCACTACAATCATACTGTTTAAGTTCCATAGATCCATAAAATCAAAGTAAATTGTTAATAACTCCTCCAGTACATACCATCTGATCAAAAGTGTCTGAATCCCTCTATACAATGCGGAGGTGATCACTACACGTCACGAGAGGCGGACCCGCCCGTATACAAGGAGGCAGGCAGTGTTGTGTTGTGAGTAGGAAGCAGAAACAGAAGAATGGTTTTGTAGGGCGATATCAGTTACTTCGAACGTAGTATAATCATTGCATGTCACCTAGTAACAGACCCGTTTAGACCACACTGCACTGCAACATCGCGGTGTATCGTCGTAAAAATAGCACGAAATCAGC
This sequence comes from Schistocerca cancellata, assembly GCF_023864275.1. Lineage (NCBI taxonomy): Eukaryota > Metazoa > Arthropoda > Insecta > Orthoptera > Acrididae > Schistocerca > Schistocerca cancellata. Next base: position 1,094,064,184 of record NC_064626.1, on the reverse strand, counting down.
GGAAGTAATCACTCGTCAGTCACAAAGTGCTACCAGCAGTTCAGCTAGCACGATGAATGAGTGTATGAAGTTAAAAGGAATATGGTACAGTGGTTGAGCAGCTCCTTGTAAGCCACACATTGATGTAGTTAAACCTACATCACGCTGTAATGAGCGATGCTACTGGACAGTGGATGCCTGGAAACAAGTTATTTGGAGTGATTAACCACGCTATACGCTGTGGCAATCCGATAAAACGATTTGGGTTTGGTGAATTCCTGGAGAATGTTACCTGCCATCATGTGTAGCGTCAACAGTGAAGTACAGAGGAAGTGGTGTTACGGTATGTGGGTGGTGTTGCTTGCCGTCAGGCAGTGATTCCCTTATTGATTTTAATAATACACTAAATGCATAAGAATATGAACACACTTTATAGCATTTTGTACTGCGTACAGTACAGGAACATTTCGGTGACGACGATTGTTCGTGTTGGGACCTACGACGCAACCCCTGCTGTAGAGTCCACTCTTAAGTCACGTGTGGTAACCGGGTCTGCATAAACACCAGGCGATGCTAGTACGACGATATTCTTGTAACTCTCCACAGGGGTGCCAATGGCGAGGGGATTATGTTGCACGTCACTTGCCACATGCAGCCAAAGGTGCGGAGACGTATCTCTCCATTCCAGCAGTCAGTAGTGCGGAGGAATCGTATCACTCCGCGCCAGCAGCCAATAGCACGGAGTCATAATATCATTCAATGCTATTACATATACTGCGCCCCTCGAGCTAGCTAGCAGTGTAATTCTGGAATTCAAGTGTTAGACCAGACTTCACCCAGTGTGTATTTCAGTGCGAGTCTTCGAGCGAATCCGCAGCCGTAACTACTACAGCTGCGGCCCCATCATCCATCGAAACGAAGTACAAATGACACTCTTCGACAGTTTTTACACCAAGATAGAGACTACATTGTGAAACTGGACATAGTCTGTGACAGTACTGTTATGTACTTGCATTATACACTGGACTCGAAGTTTAGTATTTGTGTTCTCGAAATAAAATATTGACATGCCCTGCTAAACCGGGAGAACAGGACAGGTAGTTTAAGTTGTGGAAAGGGGCCCCAATAAGTGGCTGTCAGTTACACTCGAACATAGTACCTTTTGGAGGAGAGGAGGAGATTTGTGTTTAACGTCCCGTCGACAACGAGGTCATGAGAGACGGAGCGCAAGCTCGGGTGAGGGAAGGAAGGGGAAGGAAATCGGCCGTGCCCTTTCAAAGGAAACATCCCGGCATTTGCCTGAAGCGATTTAGGTAAATCACGGAAAACCTAAATCAGGATGGCCGGAGACGGGATTGAACCGTCGTCCTCCCGAATGCGAGTCCAGTGTGCTAACCACTGCGCCACCTCGCTCGGTCATAGTACCTTTTATTTGATCAAACACTACAAGAGCCAAGAAATTAAAAAAAAAACACAGCTTTAGTTTTTGAATTTAATTAGTGGCTCAGTGCGCCGTACAATCTTATGCCTTAAGGGCAAGACCACTTTAATTTAGAAACAGCTGAAAGCCAATAAATTAAAGGACAACCAAAATCAGAAATTTAAAGGCAAAGCATTATCTTAAAGCAGTTCCTTAATTAGGCTGAAGGCCCAAAGAATCTGACGCTTTTAAGAGCAAATAACTTAAATTCAAAATCGGTTGAAGGCCCAACACTTAAGACTCAATAACATTAATTTAAAAAAATGCCAAAGGCTTTACATAGAACAGTTCTTAAATTAGACTGAGGCACAAACCATCTGACGCCGTAAGGGCAAAGGAACCTTAATCTAAAAATCGGCTAGAAGCCATACAAGTATAAACAACAAGAACAAACAAGAAAGGGCAGTACACCTAAGGGCGCTCAGAAGTTCCGAGGGTCGCTTAGGTGAGACAGGCAGTCGGCCCCAACCATTGTTGATCTGACGACAACCCAACCAACAGACAGTTAACGGGCCCACAGACAAGATAACCTCCGCTTCACCCAACCAGCACTCAACAGGGAGCTCATTGGAACAACATAGAAGGTATTGGCGCCCACAACCAATTATACATTGAGCTGTCAAATTACTCACCGTACTGGACAGCGACAACACGATAAGGAAAGAAACACTGCCTGAATTTACGTCAATGGCCAGGGCAGGTAACCGGGACGGTAATGGCCACAAGGCAGAAGATTCCGCTGGTGCACTTCAATTCAAATAACCAAGTACAGTTAAACTCCACCGGAGGGTGGCTAAAATTTGCCAACTTGTCAACACACTTTGTTGCTCGTGGGAATATCCCAACAGCCGACAACGAACTCCAAACGACACAACGTGAACAGTCGTGACTTGCTGGTAGATTAAGTCAAAATTCGACTTTCCTGTCCAGGATCGTTGAGTCACGAACCTTGTAGCAATGCGAACATCACCACACACTTCGACACGGCATAGAGGCCGCCAGCGGGCCCGGCCGAACCACGCGTTGCGGGGATTTCCTCGCTGCTCCACGCCAACCGACCAACTGCCCAGGCCCGGAAACGGTGAAAGGACCGAGTATACGTCGGCCCATGAGACGAAAAACCGAACGACCAACCAACGGTCGTCCCGCTCCAATCTCCCTCCGCGGATAGTTCATGTGTGTCGGCAGCGGTCGGCGAGCACTGGCTGTCGGCGCCTCACCAACGCTCCGTCCGCCGACTTCACTGCTGCTGCGTCCCGACTGCACTGCTGGTCCGTCTCCAACTGACTGCCAGACACACCACGACCCGGAAATACTATCGGTCGCTCCAGAGACGGTACGACAGTGCACTTATCGATATGCACCGCTGCTGCTGCTCACGGGCAAGTAAGGCAGGAAGTTAGTGACAGTAATTGGAATAAGAAAACGAGGCGGCAGTACAGTAACAGAAGATTTTTATTTTAACTTTACTCCTCCCGAACAGACCATGTAGGCCCAAGGATACCGAATGGCTGCCGTGTCATCCTCAGCCCACAAGCGTCACTGTATGTGGATATGGAGGGGTACGTGGTCAGCGCACCGCTCTCCCGGCCCTATGTCAGTTTCAGAGACAGGAGCCGCTACTTCTCAATCAAGTAGCTCCTCAGTTTGCCGCACAAGGGCTGAGTGCACCCCGGTTGCCAACAACGCTCGGCAGACCGGATGGCCACCCATCCAAGTGCTAGCCCATCCCGACAGCGCTTAACTTCGGTGATCTGACGGGAACCGGTGTTACCACTGCGGCAAGGCCGTTGGCGTAATAGAAGATTACAAACAATAAGTGGGATATACGCGAGCCGTGCATGGCTCAAGTATGTCTTTGGAACACACCCTTTAATCATTTCGGTAGTTTTTTTCTTGCCTTTTTTAGAAGGCATGCCTGATGTGAGATTGGGGGTAGCGCCCCAGCAGTGATACACTTACATCAGCAGCCTCTTTCAGAGAAGCAAATACGTCAGAGTGGCGACAAGGGATTTCGGACCGACGACGTCGTACAGACTTGCATAATAGTATAAGTTCGAAGGTCGTACAATCAAGAAACTGTATGCCAATCAGGTAAAATCGCCATGAGCATTAAGGCAATCGTCCCACCGAAGCACCAGGTTGAAAACAGCCGTTTAATAAAACACCGTATCCTGCTGCACATCCCCGTCCCACAGGAAACGTCGAACCTCAAGGCCTTTTTAATGGACCGAAGGCGTTATAATCGTATGGGTAGAGATCATGACTACGGGGCGGTTGCTCGAGTGTCTCCCGCTTGAGGTGACACATCTTCTGCGTTACGACATTTGTGATACGGAGACGTACGTTATCATGAAGCAGCAGCACCCCTCGGCGCACCATTCCACATCTGTGGTTCTCGACAGACACACTACCTCATAAATATTCTTCGTTCTCCGATGGATGTCTACCGGCGTTTGTTCTTGAACAGTCAAGAAAAGAATAACAGCACGTTGGCCCTGTTTGGAAGGACTTGGTAATAACGTCGCCATAGTTCACGTTTGTGCATTTACCGCACGCACGTAGGAAAGAAATGAATGCCACACTAATCCCTTGCCTACATGTTGGTGCTTATATACCTGCGTCGTAGTTGTGCTACATTGCATATACGCTGTAGTACCGCCCTAAAAGGGAAACGTTTCGATTGCCCCTTGTACGAAGGTAATCCCAAAAGTAAGGTCTCCTATTTATTTCGACAGTGGTTTACATCAGTTTACAGCTTGAACATTTAGCTATTTTTCGACAGAATCACCATTTCTGTCGATGCATTTTTGTAGACGCTGTGGCAGTTTTTGTATGCCCATGTCATACCATCTCGCCGCCATGCTGCGAAGAAGGATGCCGCCACTGGTGTGATTGTTGCTTGGGCTCAGGTGTAAAGTGGTATGCCCAAGTTTCGTCACCCGTGACAATTGAGTCCAGAAAGTTGTCGTGTTCGGCTGCAAGGCGGTGAAGAAATGCGCGAGAAGCATCAACTCGCTGTCTCATGTGGTCCTCAGTCAGCATGCGTGGCACCCATCTTGCGCACACCTTCCAGTTGTTCAATTCCGTGAGCGATGCTTCGGGAAACCTCAGGAACCAACGTGCAGAGATCGTCCAGGGTGATCCGCCGATCTCCACATATGCTTTGCTCAACCTTCAACACTGTCTCCTCAGAAATTGATGGTTTCCCGCTCCTTTGTTCGTCGCGAATTTCGGTCCGACCAGCTGCAAACTGTCTACACCACTCACGAACATTTTTGACATCCATGCACGAATCACCATACCCTTCCGTCAATTGCCGATGGATTTCAATCGGCGCAGTGCCATTTGCGTTCAAAAACCGAATAACTGCGAGCAATTCGCACTTGGTCGTAACATCGAACGGGAGCTCCATTCTCAACGGCTGCCAAGAAAAGACTGAGCGCCTCAGAGCGGCGTGCGCATGTTTACACAAAGCGCGAGAAGCAGTCTTCATAACATTGTGACCAATTGCCACACAAACAGAGTTCTGTACTTAGAAAAAACTAGGAGACCTTACTTTTCGGATTACCCTCGTACTTTGGCATTTCCGATACACGGATGAGTGCAATATCCTACAGTCTTGTGCCTCTGTGCAGATACAACAGTGTGGACTGAATGTTTTTGGACACCACGATATCAGGAATTATTGAACATCGGTCTTATAGAGGTAAAGGACAAACTGTCTGAATATTTTGAAAGGAAAATTCTCATAGCGACAGCACGTTGTAGGTTGTACAGAGCTATCAAGAACACCGGAAAGATTTCCAAGAAATAGGTCGCCGTACTTTAGGGACTCTAAATTTACAGGTGAAAATCAGTAATTTGACGTTTCTTGTGCAGATACGGCAGTCAACGACTTGCTCATAGCCCAAACTCCCGACGCCAGTTTAGGGAAATACCTCATTTGATTAAACAAAGCCATACTAAAACAATGTTAATGCGCCATTCGGGCTTTTCAATAGATGATGCGTTTGCTTCATAATCTGTCAGTTACGAAGGAGATGATGTTTTCAAAACCGAATTTCAAACCCCCTGAAAATCTCGAGGAACTTTTATAGACAGAACAGCGAAACCACGTAAAAAAAGTCAAAATTCGCCCTGATGGTAACTCTTCATCGGCAGACTACGGAGAAATCTTGTGCTCAGTGTTTTACTCGTATTACCGTCTAAAGACAACCTTGTTGTTACAATACCGTGAAATGTTTACGTTGTCGGGAAAAGAGGCACAAAGTGGAAGTCGGTCTGCAAAAACAAAATCGGACAACCATCTACACTTTATGCACAGACGACACTGAAAATGCTGAGAATGACTTCGAAAACACTATTTACAAATTCGTATGAAGTGGTACTAAAGTCGGACTTAATGGAAGGAACGTGCAGTTCCAAGTGATACACGTTCCTCTAAAATTATTATTAATAGAGATGTTCATGGTTCAAATGGCTCTGAGCACTATGGGACTCAACATCTTAGGTCATAAGTCCCTAGAACTTAGAACTACCTAACTAACCTAAGGACAGCACACACACCCATGCCCCAGGCAGGATTCGAACCTGCGACCGTAGCAGTCCCGCGGTTCCGGACTGCAGCGCCAGAACCGCTAGACCACCGCGGCCGGCAGAGATGTTCATGATTTTACTGGCTCATCATAGGGTACTTTGACAAGCTATAATGATCAACCACTAGATGTCAAAGGCCGCTGTACATTAACTGCTCAGTATACGCGCAAATAAGTGCAAGTAACGCTGCTGGTGACGCAGCCTCCCCCGACTGCCAACATGATGGGACTTATTCTTTTTCATCAACAAGACTTCTCGGTCCAAGACTATCAATTATGTCCACGTAAATAGCGAGAAAGTGGAATAAACACAACTTTGTGCACAGTACAAATAACGTTTTGTGACACAAACGGCAGCGTCAAGCGTTACGAAGTACATATCACCTTGAACCTTAATACGATTACAAAGTTTCGTAATATCCGTCCCGTGTCTTATTCATTGCATGGCAAAGCCAAGCAGGAACTGGGTAGGCTACCATCAGATGGCATCAGTGAACCTCTTTCAAAGAGTCTCTGGGCCACGACCTTGGTCGTCGTGGAAAAGCTAAGTGGAATGGCTCTGTGAGGACTTTAGATTCAAGGTAAATGCATAGTCCATTGGCGATAGCTATTCAGTTCCTAGGTCGGAACAGATGATGAGGATATTAGATCGAAGACTGTATTACCCCCGCAGTGACTTGACTGACGCTTACATGCAACTGCTTCTCGACGAGGAAAATCAGCAGGTGACGGTGGTAGATACACTTTCTTGTCTCTGTAGATATAAAAGGATAACTTTCGCCGTCGAATCGGCCCCAGCGTTGTTTCAAAATTACCTGGAACAACTATCTAGCAATGTTCTGGGAACCACAAACTATCTTGACGACTTATCAGACTCCAGGGACGACGCGTAAACTCACAACTGGGACAAGTTGTTTCAAACATTACTCTATGCATTACTCTGTGTTAAGCAGAATAAGTTTTCCTTTTTCATTAAGAAACATCTTCTTTAAAAGAGGGAATCCGTTCCATTGCAAACTTCTGAAAGCCATTGCCAGACTCCCAGTACCCACCAATGTCAAGCAGTTGTAGTCAGTCTTGGACCAAACTGACTCTATCAGAAATTAATTCTGGAAGCTGCCACGGCAGCCGAACTATTTCACAAATTGCTCCAGAACTGGATGATGGAGTGTCAATGTGCGTTCGAAAAACTGAAAAGGGCCTTAACGGACTCAAACCGCTCAGTCACGTATGATCCTAGGAAACGAATGACACTGATGCGAAAATATCCTTTTCAAAGGTAGGTTCCGGCGAGAGAGAATGGGTACACTGGGATTGTAATCTGCAGACTGGGAAATGCAATGTATGTCATCCTGACTGTAGATGGGGATACTCATTGTAAGCACGTGGACCAGATCCGATAACGAAATGGTGACCTTCTTCATTACAGAAGTTACAACCAATCTCAGTTTGAGCTGAAAGGGAATAGGGAGTCCCAGAACCGCAGCCATCTCCCAGTGCTGATGCCCCGCCACAATCAGAAACCATGCAGCTGGAGCCCCTCAGGGACAGCAGGGAAGTAAGCATGGAAGTAGATCCTGTGGTGTCGCCGCCAGACACCACACTTGCTAGGTGGTAGCTTTAAATCGGCCGCGGTCCATTAGTACATGTCGGACCCGCGTGTCGCCACTGTCAGTAATTGCAGACCGAGCGCCACCACACGGCAGGTCCAGAGAGACGTACTAGCACTCGCCCAGTTGTACGGACGACTTTGCTAGCGACTACACTGACGAAGCCTTTCTCTCATTTGCCGAGAGATAGTTAGAATAGCCTTCAGCTAAGTCCATGGCTACGACCTAGCAAGGCGCCATTAACCATTTCTAGAGAGAGTCTCACTTGTATCATCAAGAATGCTGTATACAAATGATGGATTAAAGTTAAGTATTCCAGCAGCTACGTACTTTTCTTTATAGCATTCATTACGTATCCTGTTTCAGACCTAAGCAAGCCTGCGTGAATTAAACGCGTGCCTTTCGGTTACCCGTCACTGTGGACTGGCTGTCTCGTCAGTCCACTACAGATCCCATCTGCCCATTTAAAGCAGCTGCAGAAGAAAAAGAAGATGCTTCTTCACCTCTGTCTCTTCGAGGGTAGGGGTGCTGTGACCTGCGTCATAATCACTGTTGCATGGTCTACCATGCTGCAACAAGTGGTAACAAGGACTGCAGATACACCAAGCGAAGCTAGTACGACAGAATTTCGGCGGCCCTCCACAGTGATCGCCAACGGCGAGGCACTAAATTGCACGTCACTAGTCATGTGCATTGTAACGTACCCTGGCAGCACACACACTATTAATAAAATGAAATGACACACAGAATTGCTGAACTCGTGCGTGCACATTTGCAAATGCTTAACAACAACTGTGGCACGCCTGTTAGGAACGTGTACGGTAATGAGAACACTACGTACAGTTTATACCAACAAAAAGCAATTCGTATGTACTGTAATTGTTTAACAAAAAATATTATTTAATTTTGTGTAAAGTACGTTGGTTATTATTGTAATATTTTCTGTAATAATATTCTCGATGTATTTACGATTCTAATATTTCTATACTCATAATGTAATTACGAAATATGTTAATATCTGCGATGAAAAAATGTAAAATATAGCCACAGAGGAAAATAATGTTGTAAGATTACAAAGAGATATTCATTATCAGCAATACTATAAAAAGCACTTCATAATGTGCATTCTTTGTCGTCTTCCTCGAGAGCTGAGAGAGAGAGGAACCTGTGACGTAGCATTATATGAATGAGTAGACTTCTTTTGTCTGTATCTATCTTCAGTCGCCATTAGAGGAGAAATTATAAAGGTGTGTAATTTTAATTATTGTTATGTTCTAAATACATTATAATATATCAAAATTGTGTATTACTAATGTAAATCAGCTTGCCCATGTCATCTATAATATTTCTTTAAAGAATTTTCAGCATTTTTAGCGATTATCGTTGGTGTTACTGGGCTGTGCCGCGACCGAACGATTTGCAGCGGCGGCACATTTTAAAAAATTGTTCCGCTATAAAATTAACCAAACCCGCAAATCGGGAGCAGGTAATATTAGCAGTGAATTAGGAAATATTTTTCTTTTACAGCGATCCTGAGGCTGATTGAATTTGTTACTGGTTTTACATTTGTGCATTCATAGGCGGATAATTAACGTTGAAGTTGTTAATCTGTTGGTTCTTTCAATTTCTAAAGCAAATAACTTAAACGTATAGTGAAGTGTGTTTTGTCAATGATGATTAAACGTTCAGGTCGGCTTGGCAATATTCAACCATTATATGCTAACAGAGACAGTCTTGTGTTCCATAGCTAACGCCGGGAAAGAATTCAGTAAATACATTCCTGGAAATAGAAATAAGAACACCGTGAATTCATTGTCCCAGGAAGGGGAAACTTTATTGACACATTCCTGGGGTCAGATACATCACATGATCACACTGACAGAACCACAGGCACATAGACACAGGCAACAGAGCTTGCACAATGTCGGCACTAGTACAGTGTATATCCACCTTTCGCAGCAATGCAGGCTGCTATTCTCCCATGGAGACGATCGTAGAGATGCTGGATGTAGTCCTGTGGAACGGCTTGCCATGCCATTTCCACCTGGCGCCTCAGTTGGACCAGCGTTCGTGCTGGACGTGCAGACCGCGTGAGACGACGCTTCATCCAGTCCCAAACATGCTCAATGGGGGACAGATCCGGAGATCTTGCTGGCCAGGGTAGTTGACTTACACCTTCTAGAGCACGTTGGGTGGCACGGGATACATGCGGACGTGCATTGTCCTGTTGGAACAGCAAGTTCCCTTGCCGGTCTAGGAATGGTAGAACGATGGGTTCGATGACGGTTTGGATGTACCGTGCACTATTCAGTGTCCCCTCGACGATCACCAGTGGTGTACGGCCAGTGTAGGAGATCGCTCCCCACACCATGATGCCGGGTGTTGGCCCTGTGTGCCTCGGTCGTATGCAGTCCTGATTGTGGCGCTCACCTGCACGGCGCCAAACACGCATACGACCATCATTGGCACCAAGGCAGAAGCGACTCTCATCGCTGAAGACGACACGTCTCCATTCGTCCCTCCATTCACGCCTGTCGCGACACCACTGGAGGCGGGCTGCACGATGTTGGGGCGTGAGCGGAAGACGGCCTAACGGTGTGCGGGACCGTAGCCCAGCTTCATGGAGACGGTTGCGAATGGTCCTCGCCGATACCCCAGGAGCAACAGTGTCCCTAATTTGCTGGGAAGTGGCGGTGCGGTCCCCTACGGCACTGCGTAGGATCCTACGGTCTTAGCGTGCATCCGTGCGTCGCTGCGGTCCGGTCCCAGGTCGACGGGCACGTGCACCTTCCGCCGACCACTGGCGACAACATCGATGTACTGTGGAGACCTCACGCCCCACGTGTTGAGCAATTCGGCGGTACGTCCACCCGGCCTCCCGCATGCCCACTATACGCCCTCGCTCAAAGTCCGTCAACTGCACATACGGTTCACGTCCACGCTGTCGCGGCATGCTACCAGTGTTAAAGACTGCGTTGGAGCTCCGTATGCCACGGCAAACTGGCTGACACTGACGGCGGCGGTGCACAAATGCTGCGCATCTAGCGCCATTCGACGGCCAACACCGCGGTTCCTGGTGTGTCCGCTGTGCCGTGCGTGTGATCATTGCTTGTACAGCCCTCTCGCAGTGTCCGAAGCAAGTATGGTGGGTCTGACACACCGGTGTCAATGTGTTCTTTTTTCCATTTCCAGGAGTGTATTTAAAAACCCACTGCATCTAGAAAATGCATGCCAAGGCCGAAATACGTAAAAAATTTAATTAAAATAATTTTCAAAGTCATAAATGTTATTAATCAGTTAGTTTGAATTTATCAGCATGAGAGGGTTGCTAAAGTTCACGTAATTTTAAATGTGCTTAATTCTGTGTAAATGAATTTTTATTACCACACGTAGAAAAATGGGTTCTACAACAAAGTTCGTAATGAAAGAGTAAATAACAAAAATATTTAAAGCCATGTCTTCCCCATTTTCATCCATTCATTTTTAACATAATAAATTTTTTCTTTCTCATTAAAGCATCCAACAGTGCGGAGATGTGGTATCCCTCCATACTAGTAGCCAGTACTGAAGAGACGTGTATCTCTCTCTGCACCAGTAGCCAATAGCACGGAGCCATAATAGCATTTTACGCAATAACTCGTATACAGGATGTTTCAAAAATACTTTCACAAATTTTGTGAACAGCTTCCTTACACTAAAACAAGAGAAACGATTCTTATCGATGTATGTGGTAAAATTCTTGTTTGCAAATTGTTAATGAATGTTTACAATTTAGGTGATTGGAGCTCATCAAAACAGACTCGTAATAAATGCTCGAAACTTCCTCCCATTGTTTCTAAACACGCATGCACTCTTCGAATCATGAACTGTTGGACCCTTTCTAATACTCCTTGACGGATTCGAATGGTTTCAACGGCTTCTACAATACATCGATGAAGAGTTTCTGCATATGGGGGTCTGCGACATGAACCAATTGTTTAAGGTGCCCAAGAAACAATAATCCATGGGACTGATGTCAGGGGAACGTGTACGCCATGAAACTGGTGCTCCCACCTACCTATCTTTCACAGTACACACTAGCCAGTGCATCTTGAACACTGAGACTGAAATGTACTGGAGCTCCATCATGCATAAAGCACATGCTTCGTATTTGTAGGGACACATCTTCCAGTAGGTCTTGGATGGGATTCTAAATAAAGTCCTTGTAGACGTCACCTGTAAGGCATGCTGACAGAACGCATAGCGCTACCATACAGTCACCTACAATTCCTGCCTATACATTCGTAAACTGATGCTGATGTCTAACCTGTACTGTAGCATGAGGATAGCGATCGGTCCGCACATTTGGCTGTGGAAATTTGCTACGCCATCAATTCCGAAGTTTGCCTCGTCTGTAAACAAAAAGAGATAAACAACAAAAAATGTTTCAAATGGCTCTGAGCACTATGGGACCTAACTTCTGAGGTCATCAGTCCCCTAGAACTTAGAACTACTTAAACCTAACTAACCTAACGACATCACAAACATCCAAGCCCGAGGCAGGATTCGAACCTGCGACCGTAGCGGTCGCGCGGTTCCAGACTGTAGCGCCTAGCACCGCTCGGCCACCCCGACCGGCCGATAAACAACAGATTGGCAATTTGTACAACAAACCATCGGGAAAGTTCTGTAGTGGTAGTTGATCGGCAGGCATAAGTCTCTGCACACATTGAAGATGAAACGGATAAATGAGTTGCACATTAAGTGTCCTCCACGCTAAACTTGGAGGGCCACACGTCTCTCCTTCTACAGCCCGTAGAACGTGCTCTTTCTGGTCAGGCATACGAGCAGCGCAAGGTCTTCCTCTGTCTATAGTCTGTGGTGCTGTGCATCCTGTCACGGCAATGCGACGATACACAGCACCAAAGGATCTATGACTCAGCTGTCTTCCGCCTGGAAACACCGTCTGCTACCGCTGTGCTGCCTCGTGTCTATTACCATTCACGCGACCATACACAAAACTCATGCCAGCCTGCTCACGAAACGAATATCCTACAATGTTTGATCGGAGAATTTTCTGTTAACTCACTACACATTGAACAAGTCAATAACACGTTGGTCCACCTCTGGTCCTTATGCTAGCAGTTATTCTGCTTGGAACTGACTGACAGATTTGCTAGATGTCCTCTGAGGGATATGGTGCCAAATTCTGTCCTACTGGAGCTTTAGAACGTCAAAATCCCGAGCTCCTTGAAGCGTCCAATGCGCCAGACATTCTCAGTGGGGGAGAGATCCGGCGATCTTTCTCGCCAAGGTAGGGCTAAGCAAGTGGAAACTCTGGCCGTGTGCAGGCGGCCGTTATCTTGCTGAAATGTAACCTCAGGATGATTTGCCATGAAGGGCAACACATCGGGGCGTGGAGTATCGTAGATATACAGCTATGCAGTAAGGGTGCCAAGGATAACAACCAACGGGATTATGGTATGAAAAGAAATGGCACCACAGATCATCATTCCTCGTTGTCGGCCCGTATGGCGAGCGACAGTCAAGTTGGTATTCCACGCTGTCCGGGGCATCTCCAGATTTGTCTTCGCTGGTCATCGAGGTTGGGTTCGAAGCGGGACTCACCACTGAAGAGAATTCTACTCCAGTCAATGAGATTCTAGGGCGAAGACGTGTCTGCAGACGCCCCAGACAGCGTTGGAATACAGAAAATCAACTTTAAATCATTTCTTTAACTGTACATGTACATTACATTTACCTGTTTCCCTCCCATTCTTATAATTCTTTCGTGGTCCGTTATTTTTTTTCTTAGAATGTATAAGCGGAGCAGGATTCATTATGAATGGAAAGGCAGGGAAGAGAGCAAATTATTGTGAGCAGTTCAGCGATAGGATTGTTCTCATCAGATTCGACATCAAATTGCAATTTTGTCATATGATGACATCATGGAGACCGTGGCTGTTTGAAGTCAAATGTTGATGCTGTTAGGACAGCAACCAGCCACAAATTAACTTTCAGTTCCTTTATTCAAAAGGAAACCGTTACCGGTTTCGAATCGTTGTGATTCATCTTCAGACGGCTTACACGCTTTGTTTATGACATGTGGTGTTTTTACAGATTAATTGTCGTGAAACGTCGGTTTCGAGTGTTTGTTTTCATAACATTCGTCCAACAGATGTAAATGCATTCTCACTGCATCCTCGTTGTTGCACACGTAAATAGTTCTCACTGTACACTTTAGATTTGTCGCTGAGATCATTTCAACCACGCACCACGCGTGGTGCGTGGTTGAAATGATCTCAGCGACATGTTTTGATACATACAAAGAGCTTACCAAGCTCTTTGTATGTATCAAAACATTTGGTGCGTGGCTGAAATGGTCTCAGCGGCAAATCTGAAGTGTACAGTGAGAGCTATTTACGTGTGCAACAACGAGGATGCAGTGGGAATGCATTTACATCTGTTGGACTAATTTTATGAAAACAAACACCCGAAACCGACGTTTCACGACAATTAATCTGTAAAAACACCACATGTCATAAACAAAGCGTGTAAACCGTCTGAGGATGAATCACAACGATTCGAAACCGGTAACGGTTTCCTTTGAATAAAGGAACTGAAAGTTAATTTGTGGCTGGTTGCTGTCCTAACACCATCAACATTTGTCGACATCAAATTAATGGCGGTAAAAATCGTTCAAGTATACATGCCGACTTCGCAAGCATAAGATGAAGGGACAGAGATAGTATACAAGGATACTGAACGGGTAATTCAGTGTGTGAATGAGGATGATACTCTAATAATTATGGGGAACTCGAATTCGGTTGTAGGAGAAAAAGGAGAAGAAATAATATCGGGGGAATGTGGGATTAGTAGCATGAATGACAGAGGAAGAAGACTAAATTAGTTCTGTAATAAATTTCAGCTAGTAACAGCGGATACTCCGCTCCAGAACAACAAGGTGAGGAGGTACACTTGCAAAAGGCCAGGAGATACTAAAAATATTCCCGCTAGATTGCATCATGATCAGACGGGAATTCCGGTCTCAGGTCTTGGATTTTAAGGTATACTCAGGAGCAGAAACGTCTGGATGAACCAGTGTGGAGGGAAGCGGGATAATGAAGTACTGAGGAATAATGATACGTGTTTGAAGTTCACTAAAGATGTGGGTACTGCGATAAGGAATACCGGAGTAGGTCGTTCAGTTGCACAGTAGTGGACATCCCTAAAAAGAGCAGTTACAGAACTTGCGCAGATATAGGCACAAGGAAGGTAACTGCGAAGAAACCTCGGGTAACAGGAGAGCTGATCGACGAAAGAAGGAGGTACGTAAATGTTCAGGGGAACACAGGAATACATAAATATAAATCACTCAGAAGTGAAATAAATAGGAAGTGCAGGGAACCAAAGGCGAAATGGCTGCAGGAAATGTGTGAAGTAATAGGAAAAGAAACGATATTCGGGTGAACTGATTCGGCATACAGAAAAATCAAAACAACCTTTGGTGAAATGAAAAGCAAGGGTGGAAACATTAGGAGTGCAATGGGAATTCTGCTCTTAAAGAGAGAGAAGAGAGCGGGTGGGTGGTAAGATTGCATTGAAAGCCTATGATGAAGTGACAGAAGAAAAAATTGTAGTTGATACGGAAGAGATAGGGATCTAGTATTGTTGTTGTTGTGGTCTTCAGTCCTGAGATGCAGCTCTCCATGCTACTCTATCCTGTACAAGCTTCTTCATCTCCCAGTACCTACTGCAGCCTACATCCTTCTGAATCTCCTTAGTGTATTCATCTCTTGGTCTCCCTCTACGATTTTTACCCTCCACGCTGTCCTCCAATACTAAATTGGTGATCCCTCGATGTCTCAGAACATGTCCTACCAACCGATCCCTTCTTCTAGTCAAGTTGTGCCACAAGCTCCTCTTCTCCCCAATTCTATTCAATACCTCTTCATTAGTTATGTGATTTTTTGAGACGTTTCCATTCCTTTTTGCCTGCTTCATTTACTGCATTTCTACATTTTCTCCTTTCATCAATTAAATTCAATATTTCTTCTGTTACCCAAGGATCTAGTATTATAGTCAGAATTTAAAGAGCGCTGGAAGACGTGAGATCAAAAAAGGCAGAAATGATAAATAACATTCCTTCGAAATATCTAAAATCGCTGGGGGAAGTGGCAGCTAACCGAATATTCACGTTATTCTTGAGACTCTATGAGATAGGCGACATGACATCAGATTTACTGGGAAATATCATTGACACAATTCTGAAGATAGCAAAAGAGATATCACACAATCAGCTTAACGGCTCATGCACTGAAGCTGCTGATGGGAATAATATACAGAAGAATGGAAAATTAAAATTGAGGATCTGTGAGATGACGATTAGTTTGGTTTTAGGAAAGATAAGGCACGCACCAGACTGTCAGTGCTGACGCTGTGCTTGATAAAAAAAGTCTGAAGAAAAATAAGACACGTTCATATGATTCGTCGACATGGAAAAAGCATTCGATGATACAAAATGGTGCAAGTTGTTGGCAAGTCCGAGAAAAATAGGTGTAAGCTACAGGAAACGACGGGTAATATACAATATGTATAACGAGTAGGAGGGAACAATAAGATTGGAAGACAAAGAACAAAGTGCTCGGAGTAAAAAGAGTATAAGACAGAGATGCAGTCTTTCGTCCCTACTCTTCAATCTAAGCGCAGAAGCAATGACGGAAATGAAAGAAATGTTCAAGAGTGGGATTAAAAATTCGGGGTGAAAAAATATCAGTGAAAAGATCCGCTGATGACGTTGTTATCCTTAGCGAACCTGAAAGAGAATTACAGAATCCGTTGAATAAAGTGATTAGTCTAATGAGTACGTAATATGGATTGTGAGTAAACCGGAGAAAGACGAAAGTAATGAGAAGTAGCAGAAATGAAAAGAGCAAGAATTGATGATCACGGAATTCTACTACCTTGAAAGCAAATAGCTGTTGATGGACGAAACAAGGGTGACATAAAAAGCAGACTAACGCAGTCAAAGAGAGCGTTCCTGGACAAAACAACTCTGTCCATATTTAAACCTAGGCCTTAAGCTGATGAATAAATTTCTAAAATATGTACTTTTGGAGCAGAGCATTGTATGGTAGCGAATCATGGGATGTGAGAAATGCGAATCCGAAGAGAATCGAAGTGTTTAAGATGTGGTGCTACACAAAAATGTTTAAAATTAGGTTGCTTGGTAAGTCACGGAACGAGATGGTTTTCGACAGAACCGGCGAAGAAAGGAACATATCGAAAACACTGACAAGAAGGAAGGACAGGATGATAGGATATCTGTTGAGGCATCAGGGAATAACTTTCATGGTACTAGAGGGAGCTGTAGAGGATATAAACTGCAAAGGAAGATGGAAACTGAAATACAACCGACAAATAATTGTAGAAGTAAGTTGCAACAGTTGCTCTGAGATGAAAAGATTGGCACAGGAGAGGAATTCTCGGCGGACCGCATCAGACCAATCACAAGACTGATGACAAATAAAAATTTTGCTGTCATATCCCAGTCGAGGGAAATGTACGAAGAAACTTGTGTAGTATGAAACTTAAGACAGGCAGGCCACATTGTTATTTTCCGTACTTTAAAAAGATTTCCTTCTATATGAAGATATGAAGATAGCTTTAAGTCGGAAATTAATAGTGATTCAACCATTGGATGTGATAAAGGCAACTGCCAAGAGTACCTTTACACACATATGAGTGAAATGTGTAATTTCGTTTGTGGGGAATAAATACAATTCCGGTAAGTGACACAGCAGATTGATTACAGTGCTCGCATTGTCTAGACAGATAAACAAGACCTTCATACACTTGTGAGTCTTGAGAAAACGGTGTAATCCTACTTTTTTCTTATGTCTCAGAGTAATTAAACCAGTTGTAAAACGTTCCAAGAACTTACCTGAAGCAAAGAAAAGAAAAGAAGAGCAGTTCCGTCACTCACGGAAAATAGTCATTGCGTAAGACTTGTAAGAATGTGGATGAGTTTCGAAAGTAGTGGCTGGCAGTTTTCTGTATAAGTTGAAGGTACACTGAGGTGACAAAAGTCATGGGATACCTCCTAATATCCTGTCGTAGCTCTTTTTCCCGGCGTAGTGCAGCAACTCAACGTGTTGTAGAATCAAAAGGTCAATGGAAGTCCCCTGCAGAAATATTGAGCCATGCTGCCTCCATAACCCCCATAATCGAAATTGTCACCAATGTAGGATTTTGTTCACGAACTGACCTCTCCATTACGTCCCATAAATGTTCGATGGGTTCATTTCGGGCGATCTAGATGACCAAATGATTCGTTGGAATTATACAGAATGTTCTTCAGACCAGTCGCGAACAACTGTGCCTGGTGACATGGTACATAGTTATCCGTAAATATCCATTGTAGTTTGGGAGCGTCAAGTCCATGAATGGCTGCAGATGGTCTCCAAATAGCCGAACGTAACCATTTCCAGTCAATGACCTCTTCAGATGGACCGGAGGACCCAGTCCATTCCATGTCAATACAGCCCACACCATTATGGAACCACCGGCAGCTTGCACAGTGCCTTGTTGACAACTTGGGTCTATGGCTTCGTTGGGTCTGCGCCGTACTCGAACCTTACCATCACCGCTTACCAGCTGAAATCGGGACTCATCTGACCAGGCCGCAGTTTCCCGTCGTCTAGGATCTAGCTGATAAGGTCACGAGCCCAGGAGAGGTGCAGCTGGCGTTGTTGTACTATTACCATAGGCATTCGTGTAGATCGTCTGCTGCTGTAGTCAATTAACGTCAAATTTCGCCGCACCGTCCTAACAAATACGTTCGTTTAAGCCCCACATTGATTTCTGCAGTTATTTCACTCAGTGCTGCTTACTATTAGCAAAAAAAAAAAAAAAAAAATTGTTCAAATGGCTCTGAGCACTATGGGACTTAACTTCTGAGGTCATCAGTCCCCTAGACTTAGAACTACTTAAACCTAACTAACCTAAGAACATCACACACACCCATGCCCGAGGCAGGATTCGAACCTGCGACCGTAGCGGTCGCGCGGTTCCAGACTTTAGCGCCTAGAACCGCTTGATATTCCGCATCACCTACCGCAACCTACTTCCACAATTATTTGTCGGATGTATTTCAGTCTCCATCTTCCTTTGCAGTTTTATCCTCTACAGCTCCCTCTAGTACCATGAAAGTTATTCCCTGATGCCTCAACGGATATCCTATCATTCTGTCCTTTCTTCTTGTCAGTGTTTTCGATATGTTCCCTTCTTCAGCGATTCTGTAGAAAACCATGTATCCAGAACTCCCTTTTCCCCTTCAGCTCAAACATAATTGTTGTAACTTCCGTAATGAAGAAGGGCATCGTTTCATTACCGGATCTGGTCCACGTCTTTACAATGAGTATCCTCATCTACAGTCAGGATGACGTACATTGCATTTCCCAGTCTGCAGATTACAATCCCAGTGTACCCATTCTTTATTGCAGACTATAGCGCCTAGAACCGCTCGGCCACTCCGGCCGGCTACTATTATCACTTACAACTCTAAGCAAACGCCACTGTCCTGAAGTGAATGTCATCGAGCATTATGTTCTCCGTGGTGAGAGGTAATACCTGCAATGTGGTATTCTCGGCACACTCTTGACACTGTGGATCTCGGAATATTAAATTTCCAGACGATTTCCGAAATGGAATGTTCCATGCGTCTAGCTCCAACTACCATTCCATATTCAAACTCCCCCCCCCCCCCCTCCTCCCAGCTCGCCCATCCTCGTGCGATGATAACCATTCCGGAAACATTTTCACATAAATCACTTGAGCACAATGACAGCACTGCCATTTTGTACCTTGTGTACGTGATGCTACCGCCATTTTTATACGCGAATATCGCTATAGCATGACTTCTGTCATCTCAGTGTACACAAAGATGCGTTACGCGAGCAAATATATGTCGCCTAATTAACATTTCTACAGTGGTAGTGATGTTCAGTCCCAATGGGCACTGTTAAGTGGGGCATTCCCCAAGGGTCGGTGCTGGGGCCACTGCTGTTTCTTATTTATATGAATGATATGCCTTCTAGTATTACAGGTGATTCAAAAATATTTCTGTTTGCTGATGACGCCAGCTTGGTAGTGAAGGATCTTGTGTGTAATATTGAAACAGTATCAAATAATGTAGTTCATGAAATAAGTTCGTGGCTTGTGGAAAATAATTTGATGCTAAATCACAGTAAGACTCAGTTTTTACAGTTTCTAACTCACAATTCAACAAGAACCGATATTTTGATCAGACAGAATGGGCATATTATAAGCGAGACGGAACAGTTCAAGTTCCTAGGCGTTCGGATAGATAGTAAGCTGCTGTGGAAAGCCCATGTTCAGGATCTTGTTCAGAAACGAAATGCTGCTTTATTTACCATTAGAACAGTATCTGAAATAAGTGGCAGTTCAACACGGAAAGTAGTCTACTTCGCATATTTTCATACGCTTATGTCATATGGTATTATTTTTTGGGGTAATTGTTCTGATTCAAAAAGGGTATTTTTGGCTCAAAAACGGGCTGTTAGAGCTATATGTGGTGTAAGTTCGAGAACCTCTTGTCGACCCCTATTCAATAGTCTGGGAATTCTGACATTGCCCTCACAGTATATATTTTCTTTAATGTCGTTTGTTGTTAGCAATATTGGCTTATTCCCAAGAGTTAGCAGCTTTCACTCAGTTAATACTAGGCAGAAATCAAATCCGCATGTGGAATGCACTTCCTTGACTCTTGTGCAGAAAGGAGTGCAGTATTCTGCTGCATCCATTTTCAATAAGCTACCACAAGAACTAAAAAATCTTAGCAGTAGCCCAAACACTTTTAAGTCTAAAATGAAGAGTTTCCTCATGGCTCACTCCTTCTATTCTGTCGAGGAGCTCCTGGAAGAGCTGAAAAATTAAGCAAATTCCAGTGTTATATTGTTGATTTTCTTTATTTAAACTTACGAATTGTCGCCTGAATATGTTTCTTATATTTCATTTTATCTGTTTCTACTATCGTGTAATAATTTCATGTATTGACTCGTTCCATGACCATGGAGACTTCTCCTTAATTTGGTCCCACGGAACAATAAACAAATAAATAAATAAAAAAGTGCTTCGCTGAGGCTTCTCTGTCCACCAAGAACCACCTCATTGTAGTCAGAGGTACATTGCTACGTCAAAAAACGGTCAGCAGACGGTCGTATCGATTTCCCTTGAGCCTTTGCCTTGAGCTGCGTGTCTGGGGGACTCCGGTATGAAAATTACACCTCATTTCAAGGCTGAGGTGTGCCCGAGGTCGCAGCGGCCGCTGTACCAAGTCCGGCCTGCTTTCCACACATCCAGTTCCACGGTCCAGGCAACAGCAGCTGCCGTAAATATTTTCAGAAAAAAGCGTAATTGTGAAACTTCATTGTAGATTACCATCAGCTGTTTATTTTTAAGATCAGTGCTACCGGTTTCGATCTGTAGATCATCATCAAGCCGAAGCAAAGCGTAACCAGCTTGTCATTGCAGCATTTGAAGTGAACAACTTCGATATAGGGGGAAAACGTAGTTTCGCCAACAGTAAATTGTAACGGAAGCTATGTTTTTCTACTTACATCGAACAGAAGTTATGTTTATCCACCTACATTGAAGTGCTTCGCTTCAAACGTTGTAGTGACAAACTGGTTACGCTTTGTTTCGACTTGATTATGGTCCACAGATCAGAACCGGCAGTACTTAAGATAAAAATAAACAGTTGATGGTCATCTATATCGTTGACGTACCGCTGAGCTCTAAGGATGCCGTGATGACAGCCAAATGGGCCCTGGTATGGAAAGTAATTGTACCCCAGATTATCACTTACGGCCGTCGGGCAGTATGGCGGGGGACAATCACGTTGGTGTCCCACCACATCACGGACCGTCTCCAGACATAGCTTTGGCATGGAATCTCATTGTCTGGGGTAAAATTGTCTTCCGTGATGATTCCCGCTCCCAAGTGAGCCCCTATGACGAGTGGAGAGGTGTCTGAAGAGGCCCTGGACAAGGGTGGGATACCAACCTACACTATGTGATCAATAGTGTCCGGACACCTAGCTGAAAATGAATTACAAGTTCGTAGCGCCCTCCAACGGTAATGCTGGAATTCAATATGGTGTTGGTCCACACTTAGCCTTGATCACAGCTTCCACTCTCGCAGGCATACGTTCAATCAGGTGCTGGAAGGTTTCTTGGGAAATAGCAGCCCATTATTCCTCACGGAGTGGTGCACTCAGGAAAGGTATCGATGTCGGTCGGTAAGGCCTGGCACGAAGCCGGCGTTCCAAAACATCCCAAAGGCGTTCTGTAGGATTCAGGTCAGGACCCTGTGCAGGCCAGTCCATTACAGGATTGTTATTGTCGTGTAACCACTCCGCCACAGGCCGTGCATTATGAACCGGTGCTCGATAGTATTGAAAGATGCAATCGCCATCCCCGAATTGCTCTTCAGCAGTGGAAAGCATGAAGGTGCTTAAAACATCAATGTAGGCCTGTGCTGTGATACAGCCATGCAAAACAACAAGGGGTGTTAGCCCCCTCGATGAAAAACACGACCACATCATAACACCACCGTCTCAGAATTTTACTGCTGGCACTACACACACTGGCAGATGATGTTCACCAGTCATTCGCAATACCCACACCCGGTCATGGGGTCGCTACATTGTGTACCGTGATTCGTCACTCCACACAACGTTTTCCCACTGATCAATCGTCCAATGTTTACGCTCCTTACACCAAGCGAGGGGTCTATTGGCGTTTACCGGCGTGTTGTGTGGCTTATGAGCAGCAGCTCGACCATGAAATCTACGTTTTCTCACCTCCCGCCTAACTGTCATAGTCCTTGCAGTGGATCACGATACTGTCTGGAATTCCTGTGTAATGGTATGGTTATATGTCTGCGGTCTGTGTCAATCAACAGACGAGGTCGGTCTGTACGCTTTTGTGCTGTGCCCGCATCTCGTGGTCGTGCGGTGGCGTTCTCGCTTCCCACGCCCGGGTTCCCGGGTTCGATTCCCGGCGGGGTCAGGGATTTTCTCTGCCTCGTGATGGCTGGGTGTTGTGTGCTGTCCTTAGGTTAGTTAGGTTTAAGTAGTTCTAAGTTCTAGGGGACTTATGACCACAGCAGTTGAGTCCCATAGTGCTCAGAGCCATTTGAGCCAGCCATTTTGTGCTGTACGTGTTCCTTCACGTTTCCACTTCACTATCACATCGGAAACAGTGGATCTATGTATACATAGGAGTGTGGAAATCTCGCTTACAGACGAATGACGCAAGTGACACCCAATCACCTGAGCACGTTCAAAGTCCATGAGATCCGCGGAGCGCCCCATTCTGTTCTCTCACTATGTCTAATGACTACTGAGGTCGCTGATATGGAGTGCCTGGCAGTAGGTGGCAGCACAATACATCTAATATGAAAAACGTATAGTGTATCACCCGCCATACACCACGACAACCGGTAACGATGGTCTGCGTTCCCATTTCTTTTCATAGTATGGCGCATTTGGTTGTCATCGTGGCATCATTACAGCGCAGGGATACTTCGACGATATTCTACGCCTCATTTCGATTCCTTTCATGGCAAGCTATCGTGGGGCTTACATTTCAGCAAGATAATGATCGCCCGCACACGCCAAGGGTTTCTACTGCTTGTCCTCATGCTTGCCAAACCATGTCTTAAGCAGCAACGTAGCCAGATCTTGCTCCAATTGAGAACGTTTGGTGCATTATGGGCAGGACCATCCAGCCAGCTCGGCATTTTGGCGATCTAACGCGCCCTTTGGACAGAATTTGACACAATATACAACAGGAGGACATCTAACAGCTCCATGAATAAACGCCAAGCCGAATAACTGCTTGTACAAGAGCCAGAGGTGGACTAACGCGTTATTCACTTGCTTAATTTGTGAAGCTCTTTCACCTGAATAAATCATCCAGTTTTTCTAAAACTGTGATGATTTGTTTATCTGTACATGTACACCATAACTACTGATTTCCGTCCTATCGGTGCGTCTTTGTTTTTGTTTTTTTTTTTCTTTTTGTCTTATACTGTATTTCATTCCAATAGACGAAACAATCACCATCGTCACACAAGGAGTAAAACAAGGAAACGAACTACACACACTGATAAAGTTGCAACTATTGTCAGCACTACAACAGCACAAAATTACTTAGTGTGCAACAAAGAAATTTATTCCCAACACGAAGGGCTGTCCATGGTATCGCCGATCAGTGGCCTCTTAGCCAACGTATTCATGTACAGCCTAGAGAGCAAGATCTTGAGACACATAATAAAACATACAAAAAAATACTGTTATATACAATTACCATTTTGTCGATGACATAATATGCCTGACTGACAAACCTCAAACACACATAAAACAGCTACACAATCATATAAACAATTTGCACTCAAAATTTCACTTCACATAAAAACAGGAACAGACAACAAACTACTTTTTCTGCACCTCACTACACAAATAATAAACAACAGATATGATTTCACAGTATGCAGGAAACCCGAAACCATAAGCACCACCATTCACAGTCCATTAAGCGGCCTATTGACACAGAAACAAGTAAACTTCCAATTCAAGCTCCACAGATTAATCAGAACGCCCATAAACAAACAGAACTATACACAGGAGCTAAAAACAAGAGAAACAGCAGCGAATAATGTTTAGGGTACCTATATGACAGACACACTAAAAACACAACTGTACATTGACAGGGAATGAACAGGCCACATACATGGAAGACATTGCGCAGTAACAAAGAACAACCCAGTACACAGACAGTAAACACACCCAAAACGGAGCTAAGCAAAAACCCACACACAAAACAAAATGGCACATAATCACCAATCACCTACAATAATAAAAAGGAGCGTTCAATAAGTATTCCAACACATTTATTTCTGAAAGGGAGTTTGGTTTTATTCAGGACACCAATATACCATATTATGCCCCACTCTTTTGAGGACAAAACCCTGTTTTTCAGCATAATCTGCGTAAAACGCAACTGCTTTACGCCAACTTACTGGGAGAGCGTATATGCCCATATGGTACCAATCTACTGGTCAACATCGGAGCCAACGTGTTGCTGCACCAATAACGTCCCAAGCAAACTGCTTCCTGCAGAGTGCATCCTTCTTTGAGCCATCCAGTTGGATATCAGAAGGTGCGAGATTCGGGTTGTAGAATGGATGAGGAACAACAGCCCAATGAGGTTTTGTGAGCTCCTCTAAGGTGCGCAGACTTGCGTGAAGCCTTGCATTTTCATGGAGTGCGAGACGTTCGTTTGAATTTTTGCGGCGATGATCATATGAAGTCGTTCCTTCAGTTTCCTGAGGGAAGTACAATAGACTCCAGAGTTGATCGTTGCACCACGAGTGAGGACATCAAACAGAATAACCCTTCAGGGCCCCAGAAGACTGCTGTCATGACTTTACTGGCTGAGCGTACGATTTTTTCTTCGGAATAGGGGTGTGTGGTGCCACTTTATGGATCGCCGTCGTCTTAGTTCAAAGTAATAAACCTATGTTTCATCGCGTCTGACGATGTTCGGCAAAATATTGTCAGGATCAACCTCGTAACGAGCAAGCAATTCCGCACAGATGGTTCTTCGTTGTTCTTTATACTCTTCCGTTAGGTCCAAACTGGTGGAAGGGTGTGTGGGTACTACCAAGACAGAAGCCCAACTGAGCAGCGAGATGTTTGATTGTGATACGTCTATCACCTCCGCACGTTCCAAAATTTCAGGAGTCACAGCTGAGTGGGCCCGGCCGCCACACGGGAGACAGGACAAGTTTGTGCGACCTTGTTGTGAGTATGACAGACGCCTCGCAAACAAGTCACAGGCCTTCTATTCAATTCCAGGTCTCCGTCGAAATTCTGCAAGCGACTGTGAATATTTGCAGTGCTCTGGTTTTCTGCCAAAAGAAATTCAATCACAGCTCTCTGCTTGGATTGCACCTTCATTACAGATGCCATTTTGAAGGCTGAAGTAGGAATATTTCCCCGGTGTCCCACAACAAATTCCGCATTTTTTCAACCGAAATTGGCCGAGAAAAAAAAGAGTTGCATTATTTATTTAGTGCCCCTCGTTGTTCGCAGAACAGATAATATTTTAAAGAAACAGGGACACCGAATAGAATATAGAATAAACATTGCAGCACAGAGAAAATTCAAAACACAGAATAAACCCACACATAAACTCAACAGATCATGCATATACGGACTTACACGTAACTACTGTCAGTCAGTGTTTATACGGAAAAAATGAAGCAATATAGAACGAATTGTTCAGAACATCTCAGAGCTCTGACAAGTAGCAGCTCCCATAGACATTTGCCGACTATTTAATAGCCCACAACCATCACTTAACTAAAAAAGAACAGATTTAAAAATACAAAAATAATACATACTAAAAACGGAATAAAACTTCCACATTCAGATAGCATTAGTAGAAGGAAAACATATTCTAAAGGACTACACCACCCTAGCCAATGGCATGCTATTTAAAAAACACACACACTGAATCACACATACACTCACACACACACACACACACACACAGTGCTCAAATCTGGCGCAATACTGACATGAGAGCAGATAAACATCACCAGGGACTGGACACACAGATCCAATGGAAAAGCTGTATTTTGTAAAATGAAAAACTGTAACTACGAACGAAGTTCTGCAAAAACATGTGTTTGTATACGCGTTTCATCAATAGATGAAAACGCTTATTTCAAAACTAACTGTAAGTTATCACAAAATATAGCCGCGAAATATTTTCACACAACAAAATTGCGATTATAGATAAAGTAATTTGTCAACTCGCCAACCTCACTCACAATAACATCACTAATTTAATTGCAGACGGCAATCTATCAAGATACAGTAATGCAAAAAGGGTCCTTTATAACGTAACAATACAGAAAAAATTCATATAATAACAACAACAGACAAAAACTGTTTTTACGCCTAACTTCGTAAGAATGCGTATTACTTAAAACATGTGTACATTTTACAGAACAGTATAAAGTGCAGGGGATAGCGTTTTACCTTGTAATACTTTTCACACTTGCGTCTCTAACGAGCCCTGCAATAGAAGTTTAATACATTTTCTTACTCCATTTTGAAATAATAGCATTCGCTTCGTTTGTGCTGCAGTCTTTTCATGAAATTGCTCCGGAAAAGTAAGGTTTTTCCAAATGTGAAAAACTGTTCCAAGGTACAACAGCGTCATGTAGAAGGCAACATTCACATTTAAGCGCGTGGCAATCGAGAAATTCTTATTAATATCGCATTTCATAGCCTCCGTTTTACACTATTACTCTACTACGCCTCAGTAATCGGTAAGTGAAGTCAAATTAAGAAGAAGTATTATCAAAAACCAGTTACAAGTTGAAAACGTTTTAAAATAGAAGATAATGGAAACTAACACAAATTTCCGTTTCCAGGAAAACTTGCTAAGACATTAAATAAAAGTCAGTTCATTTGCATGTATCACGTGTTCCGTGGTAAAGAGACCTTCTTCTGTTTCATGATACAAGATGGTGCACGACTGGAGAAGTACAACTCAACTGCATAGCGTTATGTAACTACTTTGAAAAATACAGAATTTTACTCCCTTAAAATTCTGTGATTGAATAATTAACAATATCCTCAAAATAGCTTTAATATATTATACAGCACCTAAATATGTAAAACTCATAACAGTTACAAACGCTGTACAAAACACAGCCTCATGTCTCACAACAACGAAACACGTAAATTATGCCGGAAAGTGCTTATGGTGGTTTCTAGTGCACGTTCCTTCACATGATTCTAAAATCTGCACTGGATTTAAATACCAACCAGGAAACACTATGTGTTCTTACGTACGGGAAACACTGTGCCATGTCTACTGACGATAGCACGAAAGTGCTGAAACATATTTGGATTTGTATAACAGTTCCCTGTATAACAGGCAGGTCTTTATTCCTTTATTGTTTTTTCATGCCTCAGCTGAGGCGGGCCGGCAGCGGCCTATATACACCGCTCTTAGCCAAAAGACACAACATATACACACAGAAGACATAGAAAACATAAAAAAATATGGTAAACACATGATGAACACTGCACAAGAAATCAGAAATCGTTCGACAGAAGGCAGTGTACATGAAGGGTGGCACCAGTTGAAACAGAGGAAGACATCCAGCTCGAGACGCGAATGTAGTAGAAAACACTGATGAAGACACTGTACACAAATGGAGAGATACTGACACATGGAAACACTGGCAACGAACATTGGCAAAGCACTCACACTGATGAAGGGCAGGCTGCCTCCAGGTCAAAGGGAGAGGTAGGAGGGCGGAAAGGAGGGGGTGAAGCCAGGGGAATAAAGAAGGGAGAGTGGCAGGGGGAGGAGAGAGGAGAGGGATTGGAAGCCCAGGGAGAGGGGTGGAAGCGTCAGACGTGGGAGACAGGTGGGGGGGAGAAAGGAAGGTGAGGAGGGAGAGAGAGAGCCCTGGTGGAAAAGGGGGGAATGGGAGGGGAGAGTCAGAGCTAGTAGGAGGGGTAGATGGATGGGACAAGGACATCATCAGGGAGGGGGAGTTGGCAGAAGCCACCTTGAGAAAGGGTATGGAGGGTGTGAAGATGGAGATCAGGTGGGATGCAAGGATACAGGCGCAGCAGTGGGCTGGGATGGGTGAGGATGGGAGAGACAAGCAGGTGTGGGGAATCAAGCTTGCGGAGGTGTAAAGGATCTGTATCCATTCGAGGAAAAGGAGAAGGTGCGGGAAGGGAATCAAGTAGCATAGGATCCACGTGGGGGATGGGAGATAGATGTGATAGGCGAGGCGGAGCATGTGGCGTTCAAGGATTTGGAGGGGTGGAGATCCAGGCAATATGGGCATAGCAGAGGATGGGGCAGATGAGGGATTTATGAGTGTGGAGGATGGTGGAGGGGTCCAGACCCCATGTGTGGCCAGAAAGGAGTTTGAGGAGGCGGAGTTGGGAATGTACCTCGGCTTGGATCATCCGGAGATGGGGGTTCCAGAAAGGCAATGGTCAAGGGTGATACCAAGGTACTTGAGGGTGAGGACAGGCAGGTCTGAAGTTCAGTAAGTAAACGATTTCTTCACATGTTTCCAAGGATAAGGACCAGTTCGGTCATGATAAAAATACGTATCTATTCCTGTAACGAAACGAACATCATCGAGTTGTCTACTAGGTGCTGTCAATAAAAAATGCAATTATTCAGATGATGTTCAGATGTGTGTGAAATCTTATGGGACTTAACTGCTAAGGTCATCAGTCCCTAAGCTTACACACTACTTAATCTAAATTATCCCAGGGACAAACACACACACCCATGCCCGAGGGAGGACTCGAACCTCCGCCGAGGCCAGCCGCACAGTCCATGACTGCAGCGCCTTAGGCCGCTCGGCTAATCCCGCGAGGCTGCAATACATTCTTTCTCTGCCTATTTGGGTTGAAAAAATGCGAAATTTGTTATGGTATGCTGTGAAATATTCCCACTTCAATCCCTACAGTGACGTGAAGTTCCGATAGGTGGCGGCGCTATACGTGGCCTTCAAAATGGCGCCTATAACGGAGGTGCGTTCCGAGCAGAGAGCTATCATTGAGTCTCTTTTAGCGAAAAAACCAGAGCATCGCAGCTATTCATGGGCATCTGCAGAATGTCTACAGAGACTGGCAGTGGTGATTTGGGCGAGGAGTCTGTCATCATCGCTACAGGGTCGCGCAAACCTGTGCAGTCTCCCACATCCAGCCGGCCGCATGCAGCTGGAACTCCTGCAATGTTGGAACGTGCAGACACTCTCATTCGAGGTGATCTACAGATCACGATCAAGCACAACTGAACGTCTCCGCTGATATTGCTGACTCATTCGTGCACCAGTTGGGGTACTCAAACAAGTGTGATCTCTGGGTTCCTCGTTGCCTAACAGAAGACTATAAAGAGCGACGAAGAACCATCTGTGCGGAATTGCTTGCTCATGACGAAGCTGATCCTGAGAATTTTTTGTCGAGTATCATCATAGTCGATGAAACATGGGTTCATCACTTCGAAACGGAAACAAAGCGGCAATCCATGGAGTGGCGCCACATCATCTCTCCTCCGGAGAAAAAGTTCAAAGCCGCACCCTGAGCCGGTAAAGACACAGCGATGGTGCTCTGGGATTCTGAAGGCATTATTCCACTTTATGTCCTCCCTCACAGTGCAATGATCAACTCTCAAGTTTACTGTCCTACCACCAGAAACTGAAGAAACTACTTCAGAGTGTTCGTCTCCACAAAAATGAAAACGAACTTCTCCAGCTCCATTACAACACAAGACCTCACACAAGTCTGCAGACTCTAGAGGGGTTCACAAAACTTCATTCGACTGTTCTTCCTCATCCACCCTACAGTCCGGATCTCGCACTATCCGACTTCCATCTGTTTGACCCAATGGAGGATGAACGTGGATGATGAGGTTACTGATGCAGCAAGACGCTGGCTCCGAATTTGACCAGTAGAGTGGTACCATGTCGGCATACACGCCGTCCCAGTAAGATAGCGTAAGCTATGGCATGAGGTTACTGATGCAGCAAGACGCTGGCTCCGAATTTGACCAGTAGAGTGGTACCATGTCGGCATACACGCCGTCCCTGTAAGATAGCGTAAGCTATGGCATTGAACTGATATTGTGTTAATAAATAGGGTTTTGTAGGCAAAAAAATGAGGAATAAGAAAGAATCCTGAATAAAACTGACCTGATTTCAGAAAAAAGTGTATTGCATTACTTACTGATCGCCTCCCGTACATCTAGCGACAATCCCTGATCTCCTTGTTCTTCCTTTGCAATAATGGCATGTAATAGAATTTAATTTTACATTTGAAGAAATGACATCTCAGGAAAACCGTAACTCTTGTTAATTTAACGAATGAAATGTTACCCGAATCACTCAATGTATTTATTATTTTCATTACTAGTTTGGATCCGAAGTTGATTGCAGAGCAAAACTGCTTGTACTGGCAATATCTAAGCAACATAATTTGAAAACAAACGCAATGACAAGATTTCACACACAGTAAATGAACGGGGCTCCGTCATGTCGTGCTCGGAATGCAATTCTTAATGTAACACTGACTGGCCTAGTAATAAGTCACGAGATACCAGAAGGCCTACGATTATTCTGGAAATGAAAAGACCAGGTCTTACACCGTATTGTTATGAGTATCTTGTTCCAAGGAATCTTTTAACTAAGTTTCTGGATAGCTACGTGTTTTAATTTTTGTTACGCTTCTTTGATAGCTTTAGGAATCCAAAGGCTCTTTCTTCTACAGCACATCGCAAATCATTTTCCACAATCATACTTTCTAAATAGTCGCTCTAAATGTGGCCCAGGTTGTTTTACAGCTTAGTCAGTTACATGTTCCATAGATCATTTGAATGGTCTTTTTTGTCTGAATGATAGTGAAACGATTCAATTTACAGGATATGTGATCTGATCCCCCGCAATAAATCACGGAACGTGCCGAAGTGGGGTGACTTCAGTACCTCAACGATACATATAACCATACCGTAAATGAAACTACAACAGAGGGGCATCTGTTGAGAGGCCAGAGCAACATGTGGCTACTGAAGAGGGGCAGGAGCCCCTTCAGTAGTTGCTAGGGCAATAGACTGGATGATTTATTGTTCTGGCATTGTACGGTTAGCCAACATGGGCTTGCTGTGCTGGTGCTGCGAACGTCTGAATGCAATGGGAAACTGTAGCCTTCTTCTTTTTATTCCATAAAGCATGCAGCTCATCTGTGTGGTTAAATTATGATGGCGTTCTCTTGGGTTTAATAGTCCCCCATTTGTATCTCTGGGCGGCGACTACTTGGGAGGATATCATCGTCAGGAAAACCAAAACTGGCATTCTACGAAATGGAACAGGGAATTTTGCATCCTTTAATCGCGTAGGGTGGTTAGAGAATTTAGAAATGAAAATGGAGAGGCTGAGGTTATATACAGTTGGAATTAGTGAAGTGTGATGACATAAAGAACAGGTCTTCTGGCCAGATCAGTACAGGGCTATAGACACAAAATCAGGTCGGGGTATAAAGGAATAAATCAAACAATGAACAAAAACTAGGAATGCAGGTAGCATACTGTAAACAGCATAGTCAACGCTTTATCATACTCCAGACAGACACGAAATCATCACCGATCACAGTAGCTCAAATTTATATGCCAACTAGTTCTGGATAGGAACAGATTGAAAGAAAGTACGATGACATAGGAGAAATTATTCCTATAGGTAAGGGAGAGGAAAATGTACTTGTGATAGAGTCTGGAATTCGATTGTAAGAAAAAGGAGTGAAGAAAAAGTAGTAAAGGAATGTGGATGGGTGGAAAGAAATGAATGAGAAAGCCGACTGACAGAAGTTTGCACGGAGCATAATTTAATCATCGCTAATGCTTGATTTAAGAATTATGAAAGGAGAGTGTGTACGTGGAAGAGACCTGGAGACACCGAAAGGTTTGACTTTGATTATTTATCATCGGAACCAGATTTTAAACTACGAAACATTTGCTAGGAAAGATATAAACTTTGACCATAATTTACTGATTGTGAACTGCAGTTTTAAACCTAAGAAATAACAAAAAAGTTAGGAAATCAAGGAGCTGGGACCTGGATAAGTTGAAGGGATCTGTGATTATTGAGAGGGGGCATTAGGCAACGGCCGGCCGTTGTGGCCTAGCGGTTCTAGGAGCTACAGTCTGTAACCGCGCGGCCGCTACGGTCGCAGGTTCGAATCCTGCCTCGGGCGTGGATGTGTGTGATGTCCTTGGGTTGGTTAGGTTTAAGTGGTTCTAAGTTCTAGGGGACTGATGACCTCAGAAGTTAAGTCCCATAGTGCTCAGAGCCATTTGAGCCATTAGGCAACGCATGAATGAAACGGGCTGTAGGGATTAAGTGGAAGACGAATGGGTAGCTATGAGAGATCGAATACTGACGGCAGCAGAGGATAAAGTAGATAAAAAGACAAGGACTAGTAAAAATTCTTGGATAATATGTGATATAATTAATTTAATTGACGAAAGGAGAGAATATAAAATGCAGCAAATGAAGCGGGAGAAATGAACACATGCTCACAAACTTTCATAATACAACGCAACTGAAAAATGGGCTTGCATAGCTATCTTTTGAATAATACGCAGAGCGTAATGCTTCATCCAAAAAGTAATTAAGAACTGAACAAGTTACAGCTTTCTGCTTACAGCGCCCGGTCGCGCTAACGAGAATGCTTCCTCAGTTCTATAATCATTGGCTAATATGTGCAAAGGCATAAGTAAAACATCAGAACCGACAAACAATTAACAGATATCATTACTACATTACTACCGAATAATATAGTTGTACGTGATATCACCTCGCAGCACATTTACAAAGCAAAGACTATCGAATGAGCATTCATCGTCCTACCTTGTCCGCATCTGTAATGTGATAGCATGCAAAAAGGATCTACTTGTTACTAGGCGAGAGATCCAGAATATTCTATGCTATTTGTAAATCGACTTTAAATAATATTTTAGTCTATTAGTATATGTCAAAAAACCCTATTAATACGCATACGAGACGTTATAGAAGTGGAATGCAGACAAAACATTTATTAATTTGAAATACTTCTTTTTAAAAATGTCAGATGCACTGAGACGTGTGTATATATCTGAAATTTTTTGGATATTTAATATTGAATGAAATTCATTAATTTAAAAGTTAGAAGTATACAGCACAATGCGCTTTATGTAGCCAAAAATGTATATGTTTGGAAGCTGAGCTTTGACTCTTTTTTCACTGAATGAAAATAATTTGGTCAAGTTACAAAATGCAAATTATTGACACTCATCACAAACAGACCACTTTCATCCCTTTTCTTTCGAACTGTAACAGAGTTTATTCGTCCATCTAAGGCATGTGGTACAACCTATCCACTGTTCCCCACTTTCGTCGAAGCGATAGAGATGACTGCAGTTAATAGGTTCTTCATCTGCACTGTCCTCGTCGTCAGTTGAGACCAGGGGAACACAGTCGTCCTCAATTGAAGGAGAAGACGAACTACGGCTTCTTTTATGTTGTTTTCGTCTGTTCTTTTGGTTGGTTGATACGCATGGTTTAGGGACAGAAGTTGCAACAGCCTTGGATAACGATTCCTACGATAGACCTAGGGCTACCAGTGCTCTGCTCGATTTCCTAGGTCTTCTTTGCTCGCTATTTCTTTGCAATTTTTCTTCAAAGGCCCTTTTGAAGCGGGAGGTTGTTAAGGTAGCTGCTGTTGCGGAAAGTCGTCCTACTGTGTTAGGCATGTTAAATTGGCCTACTGTTGGAGGTGGAAGAATTCGGAATGGTGAGAATACCTTGCTAGCAGTTCCTTCTAGTGCACCAGCATCTTCAGCAACGTCATTGTCTTTTTCTAGCTATATGAATTCATGATCAGCAAAGATATGCCTTGAAGGGAATTCCGCCACATGACTGAAACCCTTTCATAGCAACATCAAGAGTCGCAGATTTAGAATAAGCCTTTCCAATCAATTCACGAACCTGATAGGAAGTTAAGGCTCTGAATGGATGTTCGGGCATCCAGACCTCTACAGCTGGGTTGTAGTAAGTCTTAATCGAACTTCTAAAGGACACGTCCAAAGGGTGCAATTTGTGGTTCGTATGCAGAGGGAGACACACAAGAATAACTCATGTTGTCGTGCTAGGTGGGTGACATCTATGTTCCTTGTGTGGGAGAAATGCCCATACAAGGTGAGAACAACTGGATTTCTTGGAGTTGGGTTTGTATACTCCAAAGAGGTGGAGGATCAACTCCGTGAAGATATAGACCTGAATCCATCCAGTATAGTGACAGTTAGCTATATTTCCTGGAGAATAACCATCCAGCAACTCAGCCTTCGTGTTATTTCAGGGGAAGATTTTTAAAGGTGAACGGAACTACCAGCCGCACTCATGCAGGAAACCACTGTCATAAGATCGCTTCGTTCTTTAAAAGACAGACTTCTAAACTGTTTCATCCATTTGACATTATTTTCGGACGTCAACTCTGAACAACAACAGTTATTCCAGTTTCGTTCATATTAAAAACTTTTGCTGGACTGAAATTTGCTTTCTCCAGCTTTAGTATGTGGAAAAATAAAGTCACCCTTTCCTGGAAAGGCCTTTCGCTCTAGCTAGCGACACTGACTCCGGTGTTCTCAAGCTGAGAGATGGATGTCACTTCAAAAAATTCATTATCCATTTTTTTCCCCGCCGCTCCTTTTGTAGACTGGGGAACACCCTTTGAAATTCGAAGTAAGTGGGACAAAATACAGGGACTGAAATGTTACATACAGCCAGTACAGAAACCACACTGCAATTATAAGAGTCGAATGAAAGGGCCTATCCCAGATGTTATTCACTCCGTACATTGAGGAAGCAGTAAAGAAAATAAAGGAGAGATTTTGAGAATAAATTAAAATCCAAGGAGAAGAAATAAAACTTAGGGGTTTGCGAAGACACAATAAGTCTGTCAGAAACAGCAAAAGGACTTGGAAGAGCAAGTGAACGAAATAGATAGTGGCTTGAGAAAATATTATAAAATTAACACCAACAGTAATAAAACAAGGTTAATGGAATCTAGTAAAGTAAATCGTGCGATGCTGAGGGCATTAAATTAGGAAATCAATGCCATAAGTAGTAGATGAGTATTTCTTATTTTGGCAGTTAAATAACTAATGATGGGCGAATTACGGTTGATACAAATTTTTGAAAACTGGCAGTAACAAGGTAAGAATATCTTAATAAGAGTAATTTAATGTTAAATGGGAAACACTTTCTAATGTTCTGAAAAATGATAGTTTAGAATGAGTTTTTACTATGCAACGGACTATCTGCTGATTTGTAACTTCCTCGCAGATTAAAACTGCGTGCCGAACTGGGACTCGAATTTGGGACTTTTGCGTTTCGTGGGCCAGTGTTCTCCTTCCTTCCAGAAGTACTAGTCCCGCAAGGCATGCAGAAGAACTTAATTTAAATTCGAAAGGTAGGAGTCAGGGAGAGTGAAACTGTAAGGACGGGACGTGAGTCGTGCGTGGATAGCTCAGCTGGTAGAGCAGTTGCCCATTAAACACAATGGTCCAAGGTCGAGTACCGATCCGCTACGCCGATTTCATTCGCCTAGAAGATTCAAAATTATATTTATATGGTTCAAACTGGTTCAAATGGCTCTGAGCACTATGGGACTTAACATCTGTGTCATCAGTCCCCTAGAACTTAGAACTACTTAAACCTAACTAACCTAAGGACATCACACACAGCCATGCCCGAGGCAGGATTCGAACCTGCGACCGCAGCAGTCACGCGGTTCCGGACTGAGCGCCTAGAACCGCACGGCCACCACGGCCGGCTATATGGTCATGAACCGGATTTCGCTTTCTTAAGGCATCGTCAGGTGACGACTCACATGGATAGCATCTACAGAGAAACTACAGAAAATTCAATAATGAAGACATATAGACTGTTTACATAGGAAAGTATTACTTTTTGTTTGTGACACGAAAATACAGGACGTTCTAAGGCTTTGTAGCACTTATTGCATTCAACTTACAGTTATAAATAATACATCAAATCAAAGAGCAGCTGAAACAGTTTTTCTTACAAGTGTTCAATGAGACCACCATTCATCTGACATCGAGTCGGTATGGGAATTCTTCCCAAACCTTGATCAGTGGGTCCGGTATAGTTGTTGCAAGGACGCTGTTTCTAAAGCCGGGTGGCTCAGCTGGTAACGGAGACACATACACAAAATCCTTTATGAATCCCCAAATGTAAAAGTCACGTGAAGTCAGCTCGTGTGTGAACGTGGAAGTCAAGCTAAACAAGCTCTGTCATTGGGCCCCTTGCGGCCAATCCAGCGGTAAGGTACAACGTCGTTTAATCAATCGCGCACTGAGTTACGACAGTGAGGAAGCGCACCATCTTGCTGCCAAACAAAGTTCTTTGTTTCAGCTTCTGCCAGTTGAGGAAAGGAGTCATAATTCTAGCGCATCAAGATAAGAAACACCAGTTAGAGCTGCTTCACCGAAAAAGAAAGCCTCATAGATTTTCCGCCGGGATACGGCACAGAAATATTCAGCTTAGAGTAATCTCTTTCCAACTGTACCATCTCGTGGGGATTTGTTGACCCCCAGATGCGCACATTACGTATGTTCACTTTTCCACTTAGGTGGAATGTCAAGTCGTCATCGAAGACGACACGATCCAGAATATCTTCATCGTCTTGCAGCAACGCTTTGTTTGCAAAGTTGACACATAAAGCGTACGCTGTAGGCTTTTTACAGCTTGTAACAACTGCACACGATAAGGACGTAGTTGTAAGCGTCTCCCGAAAGGTCTCACGGAGATATCACTGGAAGCGCCACGACCAGCCATCCGAACTGATTTGTTTGATGCTACACGTCACTCTTGGTCGTTCCAGTCGTTCCCCTTGCTTACAGGTATACAAACATCCAGTATACAAACAACCAGTATGGATAAAATCAAAGTACAATCAAAACTGTTTGAGTTGCTCTTTCATTTGATGTATCATTTATAATTGTAAGGTCAACGTAATAAATGCTACAAAGCCTTAAAACCCATATATTCAATCTGAAACACCCTGTATTTTAACAAAACTAAAGTTGAATTTACAATTTCGATCTAGTATTTGCAACAAAAACTTTTATGTAACGGAGGGGGAAAAAGGAAACTGCATTTTCGTCATTTAATGCTAAGCTCGCATTCTGTGAAATACGTTTGTTTATTTGCACTATTTCTAGTAGGGTCGTCTTTCTGTTGTTCTTAACAGAATGTAAAACTCCAGATTATACATCATATGAGTGACTGTCTGTTAAAAGGTTATCAGAAAAGGTTGCATCTTTGTTTTTTCATTGGATTTTTTTTCTTACTATCTGGCTTCTCTCATGTTCAGATAACGAGACGGCCACATCTCTGTCTGACTGAGGAACATAATCATTCATTTCAAATTTCTAACAAGTAATTAAACCGCCCCGTAGTTCCGCATTCAGTGGTTGTTAAGAAACTTGAATTTCTTGCTGGATATTGTAGAGATTACCCTTTTCATCACGAAAACTGGTTATTCAAGTGTTGTAGAAGAGCAGTATTTCTGAAGGATTTATCCTCCTATTACACCACGTGATTCACCTGCAGCATTACAGCAACTCACCACTCGAAGCTCTTGTAGAACAGCACTGTGAGGAAACAAGTCATTCGACAAATACAGTATTCTAGGTCGCTCGGTGAGAAAATTCACAAGGTACAACACGGGCGAGTAGGATTTGCCGTACTGCTTTCAGATTCTCAGCCTTGAATGTGAGGATGAACTTCCGTAAAGGACTGCAAAATATATAATTGGGGTACAACTGTCT
Organism: Schistocerca cancellata; assembly: GCF_023864275.1. Taxonomy (NCBI): domain Eukaryota; kingdom Metazoa; phylum Arthropoda; class Insecta; order Orthoptera; family Acrididae; genus Schistocerca; species Schistocerca cancellata. Next base: position 1,094,026,014 of record NC_064626.1, on the reverse strand, counting down.
GTTGTTCTCTAAATTCCTGCCTTGGTAGAGGAGACCGATAACGATTGCTCTCCAGCTGTGATATTCGGTACGGACACTGCTGGTTCAAAAGGTGGAGGCGTGCGAATTTGTCGTCATCGAAATCAGGCCGGGGATGTGAGGTGAAACAGCACCTTCTAAATCCTGATTAGCATCCTGTGAGCCAAACGTATGGGCAGTGTCTCATGGGCGCAGTTGAAAACATAAAAATTTAAAGGTGATACGCAAATCAGTCGGTATATGGTTAAACAGTGCATTAGACGTAATTTTGGTCTTCATATCACACACGCCCAAGAAATGCCTGTCCACAATCACAATTCACTTCATCCAGCCACGACGCTTCTCCAGGATCTGTTTCTGAGAACGAATAAGATCGTGGAACGAGCGAACATTATCCGGTTCCACTTCTCTCTATACGGAGGGTCGGCTATTTGGACTAGTTCACGTTATTTACCTGTCCGAACAGGCCTCAATCAACCTGTAGAAATTTTGTTGAGCAGTATATGCATGTATGGCGTCTACTGATTAGTACCTCTACAGCACCACTGTTCTATGAAGACAGGATAATACACACATCAACAAAAGTTTTGCATTGCTCTTTATTTCGAAATTCTTGGCACAGAAAGGTAAAATTTCTTGTGCGGTACCTATATTCAATCTACATCTACACAGATACTCCGCAAATCACCGTGTGGCGCTTGGCGGAGGGTGCTCTCTACCACTACTAGTCATTTCCTTTCCTTTTCCACTCGCAAATAGGGCTACGGAAAAACGACTATCTACACTCCTGGAAATGGAAAAAAAAAACACATTGACACCGGTGTGTCAGACCCACCATACTTGCTCCGGACACTGCGAGAGGGCTGTACAAGCAATGATCACACGCACGGCACAGCAGACACACCAGAAATCGCGGTGTTGGCCGTCGAATGGCGCTAGCTGCGCAGCATTTGTGCACCGCCGCCGTCAGTGTCAGCCAGTTTGCCGTGGCATACGGAGCTCCATCGCAGTCTTTAACACTGGTAGCATGCCGCGACAGCGTGGACGTGAACCGTATGTGCAGTTGACGGACTTTGAGCGAGGGTGTATAGTGGGCATGCGGGAGGCCGGGTGGACGTACCGCCGAATTGCTCAACACGTGGGGCGTGAGGTCTCCACAGTACACCGATGTTGTCGCCAGTGGTCGGCGGAAGGTGCACGTGCCCGTCGACATGGGACCGGACCGCAGCGACGCACGGATGCACGCCAAGACCGTAGGATCCTACGCAGTGCCGTAGGGGACCGCACCACCACTTCCCAGCAAATTAGGGACACTGTTGCTCCTGGGGTATCGGCGAGGACCATTCGCAACCGTCTCCATGAAGCTGGGCTACGGTCCCGCACACCGATAGGCCGTCTTCCGCTCACGCCCCAACATCGTGCAGCCCGCCTCCAGTGGTGTCGCGACAGGCGTGAATGGAGGGACGAATGGAGACGTGTCGTCTTCAGCGATGAGAGTCGCTTCTGCCTTGGTGCCAATGATGGTCGTATGCGTGTTTGGCGCCGTGCAGGTGAGCGCCACAATCAGGACTGCATACGACCGGGGCACACAGGGCCAACACCCGGCATCATGGTGTGGGGAGCGTTCTCCTACACTGGCCGTACACCACTGGTGATCGTCGAGGGGACACTGAATACTGTACGGTACATCCAAACCGTCATCGAACCCATCGTTCTACCATTCCTAGAGCGGCAAGGGAACTTGCTGTTCCAACAGGACAATGCACGTCCGCATGTATCCCGTGCCACCCAACGTGCTCTAGAAGGTGTAAGTCAACTACCCTGGCCAGCAAGATCTCTGGATCTGTCCCCCATTGAGCATGTTTGGGACTGGATGAAGCGTCGTCTCACGCGGTCTGCACGTCCAGCACGAACGCTGGTCCAACTGAGGCGCCAGGTGGAAATGGCATGGCAAGCCGTTCCACAGGACTACATCCAGGACTACGATCGTCTCCATGGGAGAATAGCAGCCTGCATTGCTGCGAAAGGTGGATATACACTGTACTAGTACCGACATTGTGCATGCTCTGTTGCCTGTGTCTATGTGCCTGTGGTTCTGTCAGTGTGATCATGTGATGTATCTGACCCCAGGAATGTGTCAATAAAGTTTCCCCTTCCTGGGACAATGAATTCACAGTGTTCTTATTTCAATTTCCAGGAGTGTATATGCCTCCATGTGAGCCCTAGTCGCTCGTATCTTATCTTCTTGGTCAATGTATGTTGGTGGCAGTAGAATCGTTCTGCACTCAGCTACAAATGACATTTCTCTAAATTTTCTCAATAGTGTTCCTCGAAAAGAACGTCACTTCTCTGAAGAAATTCCCATTTGATTTCCCGAAGCATCTACGTAACACTTACGTGTTCATCGAAACTAACGGTAACAAATCTAGCAGCCCCTCCTCAATTACTTCGATGTCTTTCTTTAACCTGAACTGGTACGGATCCCAAACACTTGAGCAGCAGTCAAGAATAGATCGCACCAGTGTCTTATATGCAGTCTCCTTTATAGATGAACCAGACTTTCTTAAAATTCTACCAACAAACCGAACTCTAACATCCGTCTTCCCTATCACAGCCCTGTCATGCACGTTCCAATTCATATCGCTTTGCTACGTTAAGCGCAGGTATTTAAACGACGTTACTCTTTCAAGCAGGACACTAATGGCCGAACAATACGGGTTTGTTTTTCCTACTCATCCGCATTAACTTACATTTTCCTACTTTTAGAGCTAGTTACCATTCATCACATCAACTAGAAGTTGTGTCCAAGTCGTCTTGTATCCTCGTACAGCCACTCAACTTGGACAGATTACCATACACTATAGCATAATCAGCAAACAACCGCACATTTCTGCGCACCTTGTCCGCCAAATCACTTATCTATACAGAGAACAACAGCGCTCCAATTACACATCCCCGGGGCACTCCTGACCCTTGTCTCTGATGAACACTCGCCGTCGAGTACAACATACTGGGTTCTATAGCATAAGAAGTCTTCAAACCACTCACAAATCTGTGAACCTGTTCGATATGCTCGTCCCTTCGTTAAATGCCTGCAATGGAGCACCATGTCAAATACTTTCCGGAAATCTAGAAATATGGAATCTGCCATTTGCCCTTCATCCAGAGTTCGCAGCACATCATGTGAAGCCGGCCGAGGTGGCCGAGCGCTTCTAGCTGCTACAGTCTGGAACCGCGCGACCGCAACGTTCGCAGGTTTGAATCCTGCCTCGGGCATGGATGTGTGTGACGTCCTTAGGTTAGTTAGGTTTAAGTAGTTCTACGTTTTAGGGGACTGATGACCTCAGCAGTTAAGTCCCATAGTACTCAGAGCCATTTGAACCACATCATGCGAGAAAAGGACAAACTGAGTTTCGTACAAGCGAAGCTTTCTAAAACCGTGTCGGGTCGTGGGCTTAAGCTTCTTGGTGTCAAGAAAATTTATTGTATTCGAACTGAGAATATGTTCAAGGATTGTACAGCATACCGAAGTTAGAGATGTTGGTTTGTAACTTTGGGGGCCCTTTCCTTTACCCTTCTTGTATACAGGAGTCAACTGCGCTTTTTTCCAGTCGCTTGGAACTTTGATCTGGGCGAGAGATTCGCGATAAACGCAAGCTAGGTAAGGGGCTAATGCCATAGAGTACTTTTCGTAAAACAGAACTGAAACTCTTTGCCGGCCGGAGTGGCCATGCGGTTGTAGGCGCTACAGTCCGGAACCGCGCGACCGCTACGGTCGCAGGTTCGAATCCTGCCTCGGGCATGGATGTGTGTGATGTCCTTAGGTTAGTTAGGTTTAAGTAGTTCTAAGTTCTAGGGGACTGATGACCTCAGAAGTTAAGTCCCATAGTGCTCAGAGCCATTTGAACCATTTTGAAACTCCAACCGGATCTGGTGACTTACTTACTTTCAAATCTTTCAGTTGTTTCTCTACATCAGGGATGATTATTACTATATCGTCCAACGATATTCAAATAAGGGTATGTGATTATTTTAATTCTTAATGTATCCAGGTTCATAAAAAAAGTTTTTTGTAAGGGCAAAAACGTCTGTTTTTCATTGGGGATTTTTCACAGCAGCCCTGAGTAACATCAGTACCTTGTGAAACGTTCCCTTACTCGGATGTAGGCTTGAATTCGTCGTGGCATACCACCGTTCATATCATCAAGCCAACAAACCCTCACCCAAATTGTCCCACTCTTCAAGAACGGTTCTGCATAACTACCACAGAGTTATTTATCGTTGTTGTAGTCCAAATAGAGCTCTTTTCAATCGATTTCACACATTTAGTATGGGTTCATGTCCCGGGTAACAGGCAGGACATTCCAATCTGCCGATAACAGCACGTTGAAGGAACATGTTCATTAGAACAGCGCGATCAACAGGCGACTTACCATCGACTGAGATAAAATTTGTAAGATTTCTGTCTTATTTTTGGTACTGAAGAAAAGTTATCTGAGTATCTTCATTCGATTTCTCTTCTTTCACATAAGTATACATGATATTTTTCAAACACAGATTTTCGATAGTCGGTATGTTACGCCACAGGAGTTCTGAGTACATGCACTGTGATCTTTGGCTGTCAGTAGTGAGGCCTATTCTACTGAGCTTGCATTTATGATGTGTTTGAAAATAGAAAGCTTTCAGTGCGATTTTTCTTTACTGGTTTGGGTTAGCCACTTTTATTGTTCATACACGAGTAAGTAAAATATTCATTTCACATGGCTTGGGCTCAGAGGCTATAGGTTTTACCATTTATTTATCATTTTCAGAAATTAATTACCTGACAAGTAAAATTATTATGAAGGATAAATTTTGTAAGTATGATTGTAATAGACATTGAGTTTTAGTTTTTGGAGTATAAGTTTTCAAAGAAATATTTTCATTTATTTATATATCATGTTTAAATTCCAGCACTGTATCCTCACAAAAGAATTTCATATATTTTGATTGTGTGTGTCGCCATATAGCACTCTGCGGAAATAGTTTCTTAAACTGAGACATGATCTTCTTAGAATAAATCTACGTCCTTGTATTGCACTTGCACAAGGCTTTTCATTTATTTAGCTGCTTGCTGCTGCACTGCATATTTTATGTTCATCATCTTGAGCAGTATCACGTTTCCGTTGTCATTCAAGTAAATTAACAGAACTTGCAACCAGACGTTAAGATTTGCGAACAAAACGAAGCATTGAAATTACAGTCAGACACAGAAAATGATCATTTTCTGAGAACTATGTCGAACATAATGGGAAACACAAATTTGTCGACTAGTACAGATAAGCATTCAGACAACGCTTTACCAGTTCACTTCTTGGACGCAGGAAAACGCAAAATTTTGAAATAATTTGCGGCTGGTTAGTTGAAAGTTAACCAATACCAGATACTAAAAGGAAATAAGGGTATTTGATCAGCTGACAGAAATCGAAAGAAAATGTTGTAAATAGAAACAGAACCTACAGCACTTAGGTGGACATTCATTGGAATACATTTTCTCTCGCAGGCACACACGAGAACACTGAAGAATGACAATTTCAATTGCACAAGCGTTTCCTGATCGTTGGAATGTTATAGTGTTTCGAAAGTTTATCAAAAAAAGAAAAAAAGAAGAATCCCCCTAGGGTTCACTACTCTTTAGTCAATACGTGCAGTGGTGTGCATAGAGTCCAAGTTGTTGGAGCACAGTTTCTATATACAGTTTTCTGAAACCATTCTTAATCTTTCACTATCCTAATAACAAAAAATTTTGGATATTTTGTTGCTGTGAAGAAATAATGATTGACCATAGCAAAGCTTGCTTGACTGACATCAACTCACCACGTCCAATCTGAAAGGTAGCTAACGCTTACTATCATTGTAAGACGTGTATATTTCTATTATCTATTGTCAAACCACAATTTATGAAAGGTGTTTACATTTTATTAACAGGATTAAGTTGGAATAATTAATATTTGTCATGCTGGAAATAATTGTGGTAGTAGAGAATGTCTGTACCAAAGTATTGTTGGCAGGAGAGATCGCACATTGATATAATTTTAAAAATGGCGGCAGAGACCGCATATGGATACATTTTAAGAAAAGAGCGGGAAAGACCGCGGATTGACACATTTTGTAATGGCAGCAGGAATTGTCTGCACCAGGAAGCATTGTTGGCGGGAGAGACCGCACTTTAGCGTTCGTAGGAAGTCAGTAGTAAGCGAGATGTGAAGCGAGTCGATAGCAGGTCTGAAGCGAGAGGTTGAGAGGAGCGGTGTGCCTGCCAGCCACCAGCTATGATTTACAAGAGATTATAAACGGATGTACCGAGACATCAGCTAAGCATGTCCGCCCCCGGTAGCTGAGTGGTCAGCCGGCACGGTAGCTCAGCATGTTCGGTCAGAGGGTTAGCAGCCCTCTGTAATAAAAAAACTGAGCTAATCGATCAACAACAAACTTAGACGGATGTCGTACGACGTCCACCCCGAGCTGATGCAACGAACAAAAGCGAACAAAATGACAGTAAAAAAATTAAAAAAAAAAAAGAAACCTGGAGGTATGAAGAGTAAGGCAGCAGGTTCGCGTCCCCTTGCTTCCAAACATTTTAAAAATGCCGGCACGGAAGTTGAGCGTGTTCGGTCAGAGGGCTGCGTGCTCTCTGTAATAGAAAAACTGAGTCAGGGAACCAACGATCAATTTGAACAGATGTCTTGTGACGTCCGCCCCGACCAAACGCAACGAACTATATCGAACAAAATGAGTAAAAAAAAATAAAATAAAAAAGCGTGTTCGGTCAGAGGGCTAGCTACCCTCTGTAATAAAAAACTGAGTGAACAGATCAACAAAGAACCTGAACGGCTGTCATCGGACGTCCGCCACGAACAAATTCATCGACCAATATAGGGCAAAATGAGATAAAAAAAAGTGGTCAGCGCGACAGACTGTCAATCCTAAGGGCCCGGGTTCGATTCCCGGCTGGGTCGGAGATTTTCTCCGCTCAGGGACTGGGTGTTGTGTTGTCCTAATCATCATCATTTCATCCCCATCGACGCGCAAGTCGCCGAAGTGGCGTCAAATCGGGAGACTTGCACCAGACGGGCGGTCTACCCGACGGGAGGCCCTCGTCACACGCCATTATTATTGTTATCAGCTAACTATTATCATAAGAGGAACTAATATTATTGAATTATTTTTTTGAGAAAATCGAGACTACGGAAGGTATGTTTGCGCAATGGTGGTTGTAAGGTTATTGTAAAAAGTAAGTCCCATTTGAACGTTTGTAAAATCATTTCATTCAGAACATAATTAATTTTTGCCAGCAATATTGCATTACTGATTATAATCCATCCCAAAAACCACCAACGTAAAATTTTGCAAAATTTTATTGTTGTCAAGAAAAAGTTTATCTATGAATTACGTAAATTCAGTCAAATTAATTAAAGAATAACGTCAGCTTTGCTATTAAAGAATAACGTCAGCTTGGGTAATAAATACAGCCACTTATTATGACAGCCCACCAGCAGCTAATAGAGTATAGTAAAACAGTGTAAGTATATTCATGTCGCAGTTCGATGTAGCAGTCAGATGGCGATCCAGTAAGAGTAAAAAAAGGTGAGGAACACTTTTGGGTTATTGCAGGTAACGACTGAGGGCCACGACGACGACACATTCTGTTTCGTCGAAATAATCAGAAAATCACTTTTAATAAGCATCAATTAAATTTGTATGCGAAGATTGAGAAAGAGAATTAATTTCAAAGGGAAGATTTCATTTGTTATTTTTTGACAAGAGATAGAAATCCTAAGGGAAGGTTTCATAGGTTATTGTAGAAAGGAAGGTTGTGTAACAAAAGAGATATAGAGGAGACGGGAAGGTTTCACCATCACAGCGTGTATTTAAAGCAAACCTGATTTGCAACCTCATAGTGGTACTACTTGCACCTTTCTTATACGACAGTCGCGCAATATGAATAGACTTCATCTTTCAGATGTAGAAACAAGTTTTTCAATTTTGTATACGAAGACAGTAACTTGGGAATGTGAGTCTCACGGGAAGCGTGCAAGGGATAAGTCCCTGCAGTCGCGCTATTCATCTGTGTCCTCGGAGGGTCAGGCTAACACTGGCTGATCTTGTGACTGAAAATCAGATGACGGGTGGTGAAGTTTCCAGCATTACGGGGAATGTAGACGACAGGCCACAAAATACTCTTGAAGCATTTCCACCTTTACTCAGGAAAGACACTGTAGACAATGCGGCTGGAAAAAGTAGTACAGCCACTAACAAGAGACGTCGAAGTTGTGACGACAGTAGCACAGATGAAGAAGATATCAACCCGTCGCTGAAAGCTGTAGGTGACTTTCAGAAAACAGTACTGGAAACTGTTTCAGACAATATTGTCAGCATAGATTCGAACTCTGAGTCAAGTACATCAGTAGACAAATCGAATACGCCACCATCACCCGAACAGATCGAAGTGAAATCACAGTCCCATTCTGTAGCGCTGGACGCGCCAGTAGATGGCAATGCGCTGCTCTTGGTGACGCCACAACCCCGCGCTGCAGTACCCGTACGTCAATCAATGCAGACAGATTCACTCGCGGATGCAACTGAAAGCAAACGTGACGAGTTAGTGGGTGATTATCAACAACAGGCGACGTCACAGCCCAAATCCCAAGACGAAGAAGCGGAGTTTTACAGCAATAACACACAAACAGTAAACGAAAGTGATCATAGAAGTGATGGGGCACTGGAAGAATGTTTGCAAACTGCTTCTGCGCCGCCTTTGACAGACGAGATGATCGCACACGACTGCTCCTCAGATTCACCGACACCGCCCTCGGTGGAAAACTACTCAGGGGGTGGGCGGAGCAGACATTCGGTGAAGGCCAGTGTCAATGCAAACCGCAAGAAAAGTAAAAAGAAAGGTTCAAATGCAAACCGTGACGGTGGTGTCCAGTCAGATTCTCAGGAAGTATCCGGCATGGAGTGGCATGAAATGATAGACTAGCGGGAAAAAGGTCACTCCCCTATGTTACAGTCATATACGATTACCACGTTAAACATGAATAGGATACAGTCGGATGTTAAAATAGCTGCTCTGAAACAGTTTCTGTATGAGTCAGCGACGGATATTGCTCTCCTACAGGAAGTGGTATTCCCACAATTAAATTTTTCCAATTACGTAGATTTTTACAATATTTCCACTGAAACGAATGTTGGCACGGCCATTTTAGTTAGAGAAGGCATCCCCGTACATGACGTTGATAAATCAGAATCGGGGCGAGGTATTGGAATAAATGTAGCAGGAGTTACTATAGTCAATTTATATGCTCCTTCTGGCAGCAGTAATAGAGCTGCAAGAGCCACATTCTTTAATGAAAGCGTAATTTATTTACTGAGGAAAAACCCCCTCCAACTTATAATAGGGGGAGATTTTAATTGTGTATTGAGTCGAAAGGATCAAATCCCCAACTTCAATTACTCAACTGACTTGAGATGTCTTGTTGTTGATTTAAAATTAAAAGATGCGTGGGAAATAAAATACCCAACAATGGTGAACTTCACTCATATTGTTGCGAATTCCTGCAGTAGAATTGACAGAATTTGCGTATCGGAAAATTTAGCAGATAAAGTACTGAAAACAGAAACTGTTCCCGTTAGTTTTTCCGATCACAGTGCGTTATTGACCTGCGTAAATTTAGCACCACAACCTACCCGAAGAGTAAGAAGTCAGTGGAATCTAAATATATCCTTATTATCAGAAGAAGACTTAGAAGATGCCCTAACCAGAGCTTGGGAAATGTGTCTCCGTTCACTGAACAACTTTCCAGGAGTGATAGAATGGTGGACCCAACGAGCGAAACCGAAGCTAAGGAAAGTTTTAATATCTTTTAGTATAGATATGGGCAGAGAAAGGAAACAGACCGTAGAATTCTACTACAGCGTGCTCAGGGACCTCTACGATCAGACAGATGCAATTCCTACAAGATTAAAAGACATCAAGAAAATAAAAGCGAAGTTAATAAGTCTAAAACGTAAGGAACTGGAGCGTCTTAAAATAAAATCCAAAGCAAAGTCAGTCACTGAAGATGAGACTGCTGCATTGTACCACCTTGTCAGACACGCCAAGAATAGAAGAAGAAGTTTCATGGATGAACTTCAAATAGATGATGGTACCATAATCACCACCCAGAAGGAAATAATTAAAGAGATCTCAGCGTACTATGAACGTATGTATGCGTCAGGGGAAACAAACGAAGAAGAATACGATGAGCTCTTTGGTAAATATCTTCCACGAATATCGCGAGATGATGATGAGAACATTTCTTCGGACATCACCAAGGAAGATGTATTAGAAATCGTGTGCAGCTCCCCTGCTAGAAAATCTCCAGGACCTGACGGACTGCCCATTGAATTCTATAAACGATTTTGGACCCTAATAGGAGAAAAGTTCACCGAAATTGTCAATGAAGTCTTACAAGGAAAGCCAGTGCCTGCAGAGTTCAAACAATGCAAAATCGTGTTGATCCCGAAGAACAGAGGCTGCAAAAAAATAAACAACCTACGGCCGATCTCGCTTTTGAATTCAGATTATAAAATTATAGCTCGAGTAATTAACAAGCGCTTTACACCAGGCACTGCTGACATCATAGGCCAACAGCAGACTTGTGCTTTTAGAAGGACGATTTTACAAGCTGCGGCTTTGTATCGCGATGTCATTGCGCTAGCGCAGGCAAGTAACATAAAATGTGGACTACTTTTCATAGACTTCCATAAGACATTTGATCAAATTAATCACAAATACCTGATAGAGACAATGTGATGAATGGACTTCTTGCCAAAAACCATCGATATCATCAAGAACATGACAATGGATGTTACTGCACAAATCTCCGTTAACTGTCAACTGACAAAAAAATTGAAATAAAAAGGGATGTTACCCAAGGAAGCCCCTTATCCATGCTCCTGTTCGTTATATTGCTGGGACCTTTCTTGAGACAGCTACAACACAGGCTGACAGGCATTACCATTCAAGGAACAAAGACCGTGGTAGATGCTTACGCGGACGATGTAGGCGTAATCATCAGAGACCAAACAGATGTAACACAATTAGAGATGATACTTGCAAAATACTGTTCCGCATCAGGTGCGAGGGTAAATGAAAATAAAAGTAAATTTCTAAATATAAAGCGGCTTGCTAACTTGCGCATTGAGTGGGCGAACCATGTTAATGAACACAAAGCTCTTGGAATGGCATTGACAACGTCCCTTTTAAAAATGATAGCAATAAATTGGCGGGAGGTGGCAAGAAAAATCAAGGGAGCTTTGATTGAAAACTGTCAACGTAGCATAGACCAGTTCCAGAGAATACTGTTTATCAACACGCATATTTTATCCAAGGCCTACTACATAGCACAGGTTCTCCCTATTCCATCAATGGTGGTGTCCACCTTAGCAAAGTTCTTGTGGAAAGGGGAATTGTTTCGAGTGCCGGTGAAGACAGCAGTTTTGGATCCAAGCAATGGAGGAATGGGTCTAACCGACATCAAGTCTAAAGCGATGGCATTGTATGTCAAACGAACATGGAGCATAATGTGTAATGATCCAGGGTGCATTACAGCAAAACTATACGATATTGTCAGGCCAGAAAGTGTAGAGCCGCCGATAAATATGCAAAAAATAAGTTTCAAGCTGAAACACATTAGGGAGAATTATCTTGAACTAAGTTATCTCAGCAAAAAGCTTTTAAACTCCAAAAACGTTACAGCAAAGGCGATTTTAGCTGAAAGACAGAAACATGAAAGGAAAAATAACATAGAAACTAAATATGCTGGAATAGTATGGAATGTGGTCTGGAAAAACATCAGTAGTGATGTTCTTTCGTCTGACGTGAGAACAGCGTGGTACAAGGTAGTCAATAACATCATCAGCACTAATGAGCGTCTCTTTGCCATCGGTTTATGTGACACAAACCTCTGCAGCAAATGCAACCTCGTTGATAGTGTGCCTCATCGTTACACTTGTGGAAATCGGATTATCAACTGGAGGTGGACCAGGGAGAAAATTGCTCAAATAACAAGAACTTCAGCAAACAATGTAGCGACTAAGATTTTCTTCAGACCAGAGGAAAGTTACTACCCTCAGGCATGTTATGTTTTTAACAATATTGGGAGCGATGAACATATTGAATACAAGATGTATATGGAAAATAAATTCGAGAAAATACTTAAATATCAGAATCACAATAAGAAATATGGTAACATGCTCCGAATTGTCTTCAACCGAATGGGTATAGGTTAGGAAATGGATTCCTAGTAGAGAGGGAATGGGTTGGGTCACGTTCCCGCCCCTAACCTCACCTGCAAGTCACACATGAAAAATAAATCAATAGTACAGCAGATACAAGAATATGGCGAGAAACATCTGGTGTCTGATATAAAGGAAGATCTTGAACTCCCTATGGACGTGTTCAGAAGGCTGGAACTGACAAAAACAACAAGGCAGTGAAATATTTTGCGATGTCGCTGTTCGGGACTTCTCTTCTGTCCATGTAATTTAGCCTGGAAGGAACACACATCAAGGATTTACTGAATGATTAATTTGGGTCTGGGAAATGGTGATGAGGAACCGGCTGCAGAAGAAGAAAATGTGCATGCTGATCTGCCACCAGTTGAAGGTGACAGTGAAGGTGCTAAATTGTGCTACTGCTAAAGACTAATTTTTTGAATGCTGTGATTTATGACTGCAATTATCTGTCACCTTATTTATGTCATTTCATTGTAGCCACTTTTGTTACTGTTTTTGTGGAATATAGAAAAAGATGGATAGAGCGTCTGCCATGTAAGCAGGAGATCCCGGGTTCGAGTCCCGGTTGGGGCACACATTTTCAGCTCTCCACATCGAGGTATATCAACAACACCTGTCGGCAGCTGAGGTTGTCAGTTAGTCATCATTTTTTCAACTTTGGTTTATGTCGCACAACTCCTTCTTGGTGTTGCGATTTTTTGCAGCAGTGTAATTTCGTGTACGGAAGGTACAAAATATAAAAAGGATAATCAAAGAATAACAAAGCCAAAACACATATATACATAAAACACAGCGATTTGGTGCCTGGCGCGAAATGTTTGACAGTGCGGTATATGTAAACACAGGAATCCGGCAAGCGCGACACGATGTCTCTACAACTACCCATATAGTGGAAGAGGAGCTTTATTCCAAACAGCGGGCTGGAACGTGGGTGCGACGACCGGATCTTGATGTAGGTGTTTGCAGGTCCTCTGACGTAATCTGCACCGGAAGACCAGAAGGGAGATGACGCTATAGACCTAAGCTCTACGTTGTTTTCAAGTCAAAATGGGCGGGGCCTGCTGTCATTTTAAATAGCCCAAGACATTAGCAGATCACTGTTTACGATTGCTTCTTGTTCATTATTTCTGTCGTGTGCACGCAACACTTGTTTTAAATACTAAAAATTACAGTACTTACGTGAATAACACAGGAAGGCAATTTCGAAATTTCTCTGTTCGTTAATGCGTATTTGCTCTAGTAATACCACTCATTTGGCCTCGTTAATGTAGCTTGTCTTTTGTTTATATATTCCGAATAACCAAAAAGAGAAGGAAGTGATGTGAACAGCATACTTACGTAACTATTCAGCTTTTACCGTACTTGTATCGATAGCTAATGAAGCAGGAATTCCGAAACCAATGATTATTTTCTTACTGGTACCTGTAATGCTTCTTGTTCGTTACATTTTTAACTTTCAACTCATATGCGCAACATTTTTAACGTTCATGTTTGCAAAAAAAACCTACAAACGTGTTCCTCGATAGCGCATAAACGTGTTCCATGAAGAAAATGCAAGGTATGATACCGTATCTTGTGCATGTCAACAATGTGAACGATTATTGAAATATCAAAGAAACAGAACTGCATAGAGGTATACCTGCATGTGGAATAGAGTTCTCGTTTTATGAGGCCAATAAAAGCAATTTAGAGGGTAAAACAACCATATATCTTTTTAAACATGTTCCAGCATTGTACAATACTATAAATATGATTAACGGAATGGTCTCAAACGCTTAGACTCCGTAAAACAGGTAATTTCTTTAACACGTATGTAAGCCATTTTTTTAGTAATGGCACCTTTGCTTCCTTTCCCGGAATCTTTCTTGCCAGTAACTCTGTCAGCTTTTTAAGGAATAATCAAACATATCACTATTGGAATGTACATCTAATTTGATCACCTGCTTTATTTTACTTTTGAATTTCATTTTGAGGTTTTCAAAATATATATCATAAGTCTATACCACGCTTTGTGATATACCAATAGTTAGTTAATCCATGTTCCATGTATAATTTGAACGATAAATTACAATGATGTGGAACAAGTCATTTTATATTAACATCAATATTTTTTGTAAATTGTCCTCCTTGCTGATCATTTATTAGTTTTTTTTGTTTTTTAATTAAAGGCAGACAGTAACTCCTACCAATCACTATTTACACGATACAATAAGAAGATAGTCTTCTCTAGAGTTGGAGGAGTTGGCCAGTTAATGTTACGTCCATTTTCCATTTTATATGGCTATAAGACGGACTGGCTTCATATCCAGCTACTTTTACACAATCTGATGACGCCCTGAAAGAGTGAAATGCGTCATTGACATGAAATAATTTCGCGACCAAGACGGTTTTTATTCTGAAAGAGTTGATAAAGAGAAACGTTTTAAGTTTGGTTACAAATTTTACATTGCTGTCTGTCAGACAGTCTATATCAACGGGTAAGTGATCAAAACTTTTGGTTGCAACATTGTGAACTCATGTTTGTGCTACAGCTATCCTTAATGTGGCGTAATGGATGTCATTCTTTTTAGGGATGTTGGTACTATGTACATCATTGTTCCTGTTGAGGTGCAGTGAATTATTAACAGCAAACATCATCAGGGAATAACTATACTGTGAACGGGACAGATTGCTACTCACAGGTTGAACAACGGCAGGCATGACGAAACACCTGTTCACGTAAGTTTTTGGTCGTAGTCTTTTTCAGAAAGAAAGCAAAGCACACACACACATTCACACAAACATACACACAAGACACACACACACATACACACACACACACACACACACACACACACACACACACACACACACACACACACATGACCGTTGTCTCCAGCTGTTCCAGCCAGAATCTATTTCAACGAGAGAGGAAATGTGAACGAGGAATATAGGGGGGAGGAATTTCTGCACCCTTAATCAGCGCGGTCACGTAGTTTTGTGATGTGCGGGTGTGACGCCGCTGATAAGTGTAATTCGTATGTCGGATCGTTTGCGGTTTGGAAGCCAATGAAAAACACGAAATAATAAAATTAAACAGCCCATCCATAAATCGTGACACAAAATATTGCTTGAACGGTCCCCCTTACGAACAGTGACGGCTCACGGGTACACATTTTGGGCTTTCACAAATCTTTAGATTCAGATAAACTTGAAAGTGTGAAATACCATCTGCTGTATAACAGTTATGGTTACGAACAAATTTATACAACTGCAGCCATTGCCAATAATAACAACAAAAGTATTAATATTAATGATCATATGCATAACTTGTCTGACAAAAGACAGTTTTGTTGTTCTGGCATAATTAAGTGCGGTTTAGAGCAAGAGTGAAATAATGTAAAAGCTTTCGCTGCTCTCCGTTTCGTCAGAGACACTCACCAAGCCTCATTTTCTGAAGATGGAAAACAGCGTAATTTGTGCTTATTAAATGTCCTGTTCATCCATAGAGTCCACACAAAAGTTAATATTAATATACGTTACACTGCACTGTAAACACACGTTAAATGGGGAAAGCTATATTGCGTCGTTACTGACACTATCCATTTATATAGAAAAGCTATGCGTCTGTTCTTCAGTTGCACAAATGTCTCCATCGCACCAATGCCGAAAGCCTATTCTCTGTCAATGTGTTTCGAAGAAAGGTTTTCATCCTTATAATTGTTGAGAAATAATCTTCATGTTCAACTATTGCTAGAGAAGTTGTTATAATTATTCTCATTAGTTCACTTAACTGTGGTAATGTGTCTAGATTCATGTTGTTGTGTAGTAGAATATGCAACATTGCAACAGCGCCACCTGTTCATTGGAAGTTTTCTCTACTGTATTCTCAGCTGTGCCATCAATAACCATAGGTAAGTTTCAACAGCAACGTCAAGTTTTCTCTCAGGAAAATTTGTCGAAAATAGAGAAAATGATCTCACATCTAATAATTTTGAAGACAGGAGTTGATTCGTGAATCAAAAACTTTAATTCATATGACTTATTATGGCGTCAAAAACTTCCTTCGCATCTGCTACTATGTTTTCTGTTTTTTCCTTCTGAATTTCTTCTTCATAGGATGACGAAATTTGTTCAATGTCAGTAGTTCTTGTTTCTCTAACTATACCTTCAATCTTCAATAAATATGGCCTAGCAGTTGTTGCTTCAAGATTCTATTGTTGTTTCCCGAAGAGTAAGTTTGCATGTGGCATGATGCTGTGAAAAAATCGTAGCCTAAAATAGAAAGGGTCCTTTAAATTCGAAAGGAGGCCGTAACTTTCACGTCTGGTTTTGTCATATGCACGTTCAGAGAGGGTAATGTCCTATAAACACTCGATCATACCTGTACTTTCCTCGTTCCCTTTCAATGTGTTGACTGTCCGAATGCTACACACCCACCTTGTAGATTCTATTCGTGGTAGGCTAGTTTGCACAACTGTCTCTAGCACACTTTTCCTCTGTGAAAGCCAGACAGCCTATAAAAAAAGTGTTCTAGCACATTAGTTTGCCTCTTTTCGCAGGACTAGATTAAACTGATGAACATAGCAGTGGATATAAAAATCCGTAGGATATACCTGCCCAGTCCTTGCCTGAACACCTTTAATGCCTCCGCTCATAACAGCAGCACCGTCATAGCACTGTGTGATCGTTTTCTCCTTCTCTGCATCCTAATACAGAATTTGACACCCTAAATAACGTCTCAGCATCCTGTGCTTCAGGAATAGAAGCCCCAAAATCGCTCTTCAACGGAGAACAAAATTCGTAACTACACACAATTACCAATTGTTGCATGAGAGCCACATCTGTTGTTTCGTCCGCCTTTACAGAAATAACGCGCTCTTAATGCTTCTTGTTTTATTATTTCTCTGCAAACAAATACCGTGGACTTCAAGCTTACTGCGTTTTTATTTCTCTCCTGCCCGCATCTCGTGGTCGTGCGGTAGCGTTCTCGCTTCCCACGCCCGGGTTCCCGGGTTCGATTCCCGGCGGGGTCAGGGATTTTCTCTGCCTCGCGATGGCTGGGTGTTGTGTGCTGTCCTTAGGTTAGTTAGGTTTGAGTAGTTCTAAGTTCTAGGGGACTGATGACCATAGATGTTAAGTCCCATAGTGCTCAGAGCCATTTTTTTTATTTCTCTCCATAAACTTAGCATACAATCCAGGACTTCATTCTGAACTGTTTTTAAAGCACCTTTAAACACAGTTGCAGTTTCTAAGTGTTCCTTCATTGAGCCATCAATAGCACTTACTAAATTTACAAGCCCACGAAACATTCTACGGTTTTACGAATCTTCCCATTCATCGTGACCATGTAAAGCCAACTCAAACGCCCCGCAAAAATTTAGGCAGTCTGCTAACCCGGAGAGAAGTCCTACCCACTTGGTCGTTATATTTTCTCATAGACTCTCTGAAAACGCTGTCAAGCTGAATATTGATGTTCATTTTGCCGAGCACTGACACTTCAATGTTCGCATTCTTAGGTAAGTGGGAATTTTCGTGCATTTTATTTTTTCGTATAAAATTTGTTGCCCATTTCTTGCTATTTGAAAATGGCATCCTGACAAACTCTAATCAGCAAAGGGGAGGGGATGTAAGGTTTTTGTAAGGTTTCTAACTTAATTTTTGAAATTCAAGAAAAGTGATGTAAGCTCTGTTATCATTCGATGTGTCACATTCGACATGTCTATTATATTTCATGTTAGCTTAGTGGACATGCCAAGCAGATTACTATCACTACCAAAACATACGCACATCTATTCTAAGAGAAATGCATACTCACAAGGTTAACTATATGCAGTTGCCACCACTAAAATGGATAAACTGCAGTACTGGCCTGGTGGAAGAAGTGAGCAACTGGATATTTTTCAGACAGAGGTTTTCGATAGTCGATACGCTACGCCACAGAGATTCTGAGTACAAGCACTGTGATCTTTGACTGTCTATGTCACTGAGCATGTAGTTATGATGTGTTTCAATAAAGGAAGTTTTTAGTGGAATTTCTCTTTATTAGTTTGGGTTAATTAGTTTTATTGCTCAGACGTGAGTAAGTAAAGTATTCATCTCAGATGTCCTGCACTAACAGGTTATAGATTATACCATTTCTTTGCCATTTTCAGAAATTAATAACGTAGCAGAGTAAAATTTGTTATAAAGCATATATTTTGTAAAGATGATTGTAATAATCAGACAATGAGTTCCAGTTTTTGCAGTACAGGTTTTTCATTTGAATATTTATCAAGCTCAGATTCTACTAATGTATTTTCACGAAAGAATTTCATACATTTTAGTTGTGTGTGTCGCCGTATTCCACTCTGCAGGACACAGTAGGTAAAACTAAGACTTGATCTCCTTAGAATTGTTTTACGTTCTTGCATTGCAATTACGCAATGTTTTTCTTTTATTTGGCTACGTTTTTTATGTTCATCACTTCGAGCAGAACCAAGTTTCCGATGCCACAGGTAAGCCATAAAAAATTCTTACGACCAGTTACATTACAATCAGGATACAGTGAGATGATTCAATATTAAGCAGTACTTTTAGCAACTATTAACAGGTTCATTATAATTACGGTTCAGTTAGTATTACAATCCTCGTCAGACAGTTATTCTCACAATCCAGTGTTACATTCGTGTGTGTATTATTCAGTGTTCAGAAATTTGTTAATTACTTCTGAGTACGAAAATTCACAGCGAATTTTTATATAAACTTTTTGATGATTTATTCTTTCAAAATTTAATTAGCAGTTTCAAGTAGCATTTTTATTCTGTTAACGTTGTGTGTTGAATTGAGAGTCGTGTATTGTGACGTAACGCATTGCAGCACTTCATTTTACCGCACAATAGAATTTCACAGAACTGCTTACTTATTGTACAGTTACGTTTCCTAATCACTTCGGCAAAGTTAATTAAATCTGCAGTTATACAGCTTAAGTTTGGGCGACTCATTTTATCAGATAGCGCTTCCGTAACTCTATCATTGTTCAGCATTGCAATACAGCCATATACAAGTATTAAGAATGGCAGTACAGGTTATTCCTAGTTTCATCTCAAAAATCATATGTATGAAAGCTACAAACTGCCACCGAAATGTTGGCTATACAGTCCGACTGTTGGTTGTCGAATCTCGTCCCTGTACCGTAGGGCGGTGAGATTTCCCTCAAAAACCAAGAAAGGTGTACGGTGACATGTAGCGCCGCCCCAGAACATCGCTCCATCACCAACTTGTTGCACATGTGGGACACAGTGTAGGAGCCGTTCGATATTATCGAGTTGTTTCGAAACACGTTGACTGCCATTAGCAGAATGAAAAGTATATACACAGGGTAATATTTTGCAAGAAAATTTTATATTGAGCAAGGGATGGTCAAATGTGGTATCGATTGTGAAGTAGCGTCGCTGCTCAAAAGCGATCGCTGGTTCAACGTGTTATGGGTAACGTGTTTGAGTAACTTTAGATAGAGAGATGTATGAAGGATTCTCAAATGTAAAGACGTGTTGTATCTGATGTGTACTGGATATATGCTTACTCGCTATGGGCAGTAATGATTTTTTATTTGCAAGATACCACACTGGAAATAATTAAGGTAAAAAAATTGCTTTGTAACCAATGCAATGCGCGTATTCATAAGTGATGATTGAGACAATGTATAGCACTCACATCCAATGATTTTGTAATGCTAATTGTTAGTGTATAATCAGTTTATTGTGTGTTAATTGTGAACATTATTAATTTTCAAAGAGGCAAAACACAGGTTTTAAAGTTAGTGCCACATTGTTACTTACCACAAGTCAATACCAGTTCCCAGATCCACGGCGTTTTTGATTAACTATTTTGCTCAAGAACTTATTGTCTCAGTCGTATTCGGTTTAATTAAAATGTATGCTAAGCAGCGGCCTTGCACAATAGCTAGATGCTAGCTATACAATGTAAAGTATTAACAGAGAGCCGTGCGAAGAGCGTCACCAATGCTCAGATAAAGGTAAGAAGTTTTATTATTTCAGGGATAGCATTAATTAAGCACAGGGACCATTATTTTCAAACGCGATGATGCGGACCGAGGTCATTGGTCGAGATTGTCCTTCGTGGCATGGAGGATGTTCACTCTGCCATTCCACAGTCACCTCTATCGCGTCACTTCTGGTGCTTCACTTTCAGCTGAAATGTTGCAATCAATTCCAGAGCGACGTTCTACCCGTAGTTAGCGTTCACAGTAACTATGTGTTTGGGACGATTCATAAGTCGTGCCTGGTTATCTCAGTCGGTAAAGCACTTGCCCGCGAAAGGCAAAGGTCCTGAGTTCGAGTCTCGGTCTGCCACACAGGTCTCATCTGTCGGGAAGTTTCTTGTACAACTTTTTCAGGAAGAACAAAAAGCAGAATGAGGTAATGATACCTCTACAGAAAAAATTTTGCGGTTGAAAAACGGTAGGGAAGACAGAAATCAGTAAGATGCATCTTGAAAGACTTTAAGATAGTTAAAGAAACTGAGGAAGAATGTAAATGGCCGGGAAAACAAAGTTGTTCTAGAAAAGTAGTTTCCCTGGATCATTCCGATAAGGCACTTTTTCGAAGAAACGTTTTGAGCATTATGAGCAAAAGAAGAAAATTCCATCGTTGAGAAAGCAAACTATATTTTAAAAAACGGAGATAAATTTTCAGGGGGGAAGGGAAACGGTTCAGAAAATTTGGGAGGAGATGGGATTTAGCTTTAAAAAATGTAAAAATAACAAATCCATCCTGACAGAACGTTCCGATAGTGAAAAGGAGCCAAATAAATCAGTGACATTCACTGAGAAAAGTGAGTATATTCGCTTTATACTATGAAAAAGTGCTGGCAGCATGAAGAATATCCAGATAACTGAGTTCGTGGTTGATGGTTGGAGACACAACATCGTTGTTACAGGTTGTTGTTGTTGTTGTGGTCTTCAGTCCTGAGACTGGTTTGAAGCGCTCTCCATGCTACTCTTTCCTGTGCAAGCTTCTTCATCTCCCAGTACTTACTGCAACCTACATCCTTCTGAATCTGCTTAGTGTATTCATCTCTTGGTCTCCCCCTACGATTTTTACCCTCCACGCTGCCCTCCAATACTAAATTCGTGATCTCTTGATGCCTCAGAACATGTCCTACCAACCGATCCCTTCTTCTGGTCAAGTTGTGCCACAAACTTCTCTTCTCCCCAATCCTATTCAATACTTCCTCATTAGTTATGTGGTCGACTCATCTAATCTTCAGCATTCTTCTGTAGCACCACATTTCGAAAGCTTCTATTCTCTTCTTGTCCAAACTATTTACCGTCCATGTTTCACTTCCATACATGGCTACACTCCATACAAATACTTTCAGAAATGAGTTCCTGACACTTAAATCTATACTCGATGTTAACAAATTTCTCTTCTTCAGAAACGCTTTCTTTGCCATTGCCAGTCTACATTTTAAATCCTCTCTACTTCGACCATCATCAGTTATTTTGCTCCCCAAACAGCAAAACTCCTTTACTACTTTAAGTGTCTCATTTCCTAATCTAATACCCTCAACATCACCCGACTTAATTCGACTACATTCCATTATCCTCGTTTTGCTTTTGTTGATGTTCATCTTATATCGTCCCTTCAAGACACCATCCATTCCGTTCAACAGCTCTTCCAAGTCCTTTGCTGTCTCTGACAGAATTACAATGTCATCGGCGAACCTCAAAGTTTTTATTTCTTCTCCATGGATTTTAATACCTACTCCGAATTTTTCTTTTGTTTCCTTTACTGCTTGCTCAATATACAGATTGAATAACATCGGGGAGAGGCTACAACCCCGTCTCACTCCCTTCCCAACCACTGCTTCCCTTTCATGTCCCTCGACTCTTATAACTCCCATCTGGTTTCTGTACAAATTGTAAATAGCCTTTCGCTCCCTGTATTTTACCCCTGCCACCTTTAGAATTTGAAAGAGAGTATTCCAGTCAACATTGTCAGAAGCTTTCTCTAAGTCTACAAATGCTAGAAACGTAGGTTTGCCTTTCCTTAATATTTCTTCTAAGATAAGTCGTAAGGTCAGTATTGCCGCACGTGTTCCAGTATTTCTACGGAATCCAAACTGATCTTCCCCGAGGTCGGCTTCTACTAGTGTTTCCATTCGTCTGTGAAGAATTCGTGTTAGTAGTTTGCAGCTGTGGCTTATTAAACTGATTGTTCGGTAATTTTCACATCTGTCAACACCTGCTTTCTTTGGGATTGGAATTATTATATTCTTCTTGAAATCTGAGGGTATTTCGCCTGTTTCATGCATCTTGCTCACCAGATGGTAGAGTTTTGTCAGGACTGGCTCTCCCAAGGCCGTCAGTAGTTCCAATGGAATGTTGTCTACTCCGGGGGCCTTGTTTCGACTCATGTCTTTCAGTGCTCTGTCAAACTCTTCACGCAGTATCGTATCTCCCATTTCATCTTCATCTACATCCTCTTCCATTTTCATAATATTGTCCTCAAGTACATCGCCCTTGTATAGACCCTCTATATACTCCTTCCACCTTTCTGCTTTCCCGTCTTTGCTTAGAACTGGGTTTCCATCTGAGCTCTTGATGTTCATACAAGTGGTTCTCTTATCTCCAAAGGTCTCTTTATTTTCCTGTAGGCAGTATCTATCTTACCCCTAGTGAGATAAGCCTCTACATCCTTACATTTGTCCTCTAGCCATCCCTGCTTAGCCATTTTGCACTTTCTGTCGATCTCATTTTTGAGACGTTTGTATTCCTTTTTGCCTGCTTCATTTACTGCATTTTTATATTTTCTCCTTTCATTAATTAAATTCAATATTTCTTCTGTTACCCAAGGATTTCTACTAGCCCTCGTCCTTTTACCTACTTGATCCTCTGCTGCCTTCACTACTTCATCCCTCAAAGCTACCCATTCGTCTTCTACTGAATTTCTTTCCCCCATTTGTGACAATTCTTCCCTTATGCTCTCCCTGAAACTCTGTACAACCTCTGGTTCTTTCAGTTTATCCAGGTCCCATCTCCCTAAATTCCCACCTTTTTGCAGGTAGTCTGCGAAAACCAGTTCGTAGATGACTGTACTGAAGTACCGGAAGTGGTAGCCATATAATAAATAACATCATAAGGACGGCTATAAGTGTTCTACTTTATTACACAATAATATTGTAGTCGGCTAACACAAGAACCATCACAATAGCACAACTATCCGGATGATGCAAAACTTTCGTTGTTGTGTGCATTTAATCTGTTGTTGGTGTGAAACATTCTCTCAGATGCGGTTATCAGGAACAAAATACAGAACATAAGAAACGACTTGCCTGTTATTACTGACGCAACGAGTTAATCAAGACAATGCGAATTATTAAAATTTCTTGCAAAGGACTGAACATTACAGGATCGGCTTCTAAGTTGAACTTGGGAAAATTTTTGGCGGACATATGCTGCCATATGTAGACAACATTCCATTAGAACTTACTGATAGCCTTAGGAGAGCCAGGTCTA
This sequence comes from Schistocerca cancellata, assembly GCF_023864275.1. Classification (NCBI taxonomy): domain Eukaryota; kingdom Metazoa; phylum Arthropoda; class Insecta; order Orthoptera; family Acrididae; genus Schistocerca; species Schistocerca cancellata. The sequence goes on along the minus strand of NC_064626.1, from coordinate 1,094,002,175 downwards.
AAAAAACTCTACCATCTAGTGAGCAAAATGTATGAGACAGGCGAAATACCCTCATACTTCCAGAAGAATATAATAATTCCAGTCCCAAAGAAAGCACATGTTTACAGATGTGAAAATTACCGAACTATCAGTTTAATAAGCCACGGCTGCAAAATACTAATACGAATTCTTTACAGACGAATGGAAAAACTGGTAGAAGCCGACATCGGGGAGGACCAATTTGGATATCGTAGAAATGTTGGAACACGTAAGGCAATACTGACCCTATGACTTATCTTAGAAATTAGATTAAGGAAAGGCAAACCTACGTTTCTAGAATTTGTAGACTTAGAGAAAGCTTTTGACAATGTTGACTGGAATACTCTCTTTCAAATTATGAAGGTGGCAGGGGTAAAATACAGGGAGCGAAAGGCTGTTGACAATTTGTACAGAAACCAGATGGCAATTATAAGAGTCGAGGGGCATGAAATGGAAGCAGTGGTAGGGAATGGAGTGAGACAGGGTTGTAGCCTATCACCGATGTTATTCAGTCTGTATATTGAGCAAGCAGTAAAGGAAACAAAAGAAAAATTCGGAGTAGGTATTAAAATCCATGGAGAAGAAATAAAAACTTGGAGGGTCGCCGATGACATTGTAATTCTGTCAGAGACAGCAAAGGACCTGCAAGAGCAGCTGAACGGAATGGACAGTGTCCTGAAAGGAAGACATAAGATGAACATCGACAAAAGCAAAACAAGGATAATGGAATGTAGTCGAATTAAGTCGGGTGATGCTGAGGGAATTAGATTAGGAAATGAGACACTTAAAGTAGTAAAGGAGTTTTGCTATTTGGGGAGCAAAATAACTGATGATGGTCGAAGTAGAGAGGATTTAAAATGTAGACTGGCAATGGCAAAGAAAGCGTTTCTGAAGAAGAGAAATTTGTTAACATCGAGTATAGATTTAAGTGTCAGGAAGTCGTTTCTGAAAGTATTTGTAGGGAGTGTAGCCATGTATGGAAGTGAAACGTGGACGATAAATAGTTTGGGCAAGAAGAGAATAGAAGCTTTCGAAATGTGGTGCTACAGAAGAATGCTGAAGATTAGATGGGTAGATCACATAACTAATGAGGAGGTACTGAATAGAATTGAAGAGAAGAGAAATTTGTGGCACAACATGACTAGAAGAAGGGATCGGGTGATAGGGCATATTCTGAGGCATCAAGGGCTCACCAATGTAGTATTTGAGGGCAGCGTGGAGGGTAAAAATCGCAGAAGCTGGCGAAGAGGTGAATACACTAAACAGATTCAGAAGGATGTAGGTTGCAGTAAGTACTGGGAGATGAAGAAGCTTGCACAGGATAGAGTAGCACGGAGAGCTGCATCAAACCAGTCTCTAGACTAAAGACCACTACAACAACAAGATTGCTTCCATAATCAAGGTAGCCGAAGTGATTCGTGTTTCAAGAGGCACCGTCTCGAAGATTTATAACGCATACAGGGAAAGAGGAAAAACATCACCCCTGAAGCCACAACACGGCGGACAAAGGAGAGTGTTGAGTGATCGTGACAGAAAGAGGATTTTGACGAGAAGTAAAGGGAGGACTGTTGTAAAAGTCACCGTAGAATTGAATGTCGCACTTGCGAACCCTGTCAGCACCAAAACAACACGAAGGGAGCACCATAAGCCGGGAATTATAGAATGAGCTGTAATTCCGAAACCAGTCCTCCATTCGGATCTCCGGGCGGGGACTACTCAACAGGACGTCGTTATCAGGAGAAAGAAAACTGGCGTTCTATGGATCGGAGGGTGGAATGTCAGATCCCTTAATCGGGCAAGTAGGTTAGAAAATTTAAAAAGGGAAATGGATAGGTTAAACTTAGATATAGTGGGAATTAGTGAAGTTCGGTGGCAGGAGGAACAAGACATTTGGTCAGCTGAATACAGGATTATAAATACAAAATCAAATAGGCGTATGCTGGAGTAGGTTTGATAATGAACAAAAAAATAGGAGTGCGGATAAGCTACTAGAAACAGGATATTGAACGCATTATTGTGGCCAAGATAGACACGAAGCCCACGCCTGCTACAGTAGTACAACTTTATATGCCAACTAGCTCTCCAGATGATGAAGAAATTGATGAAATGTATGATGAAATAAAAGAAATTATTCAGGTAGTGAAGGGAGACGAAAATTTGATAGTTATGATGGGTGACTGGAATTCGAGAGTAGGAAAAGGGAGAGAAGAAAACATATTAGGTGAATATGGATTGGGGGTAAGAAATGAAAGAGGAAGCCGCCTGGTAGAATTTTGCACAGACCATAACTTAATCATAGCTAACACTTGGTTCAAGGATCAGAAAAGAAGGTTGTATACATGGAAGAATCCTTGAGATACTAGAAGGTATCAGATAGATTATTTAATGGTAAGACAGAGATTAGGAACCAGGTTTTAAATTGTAAGACATTTCCAGGGGCAGATGTGGACTGTGGCCACAATCTATTGGTTATGAACTGTAGATTAAAACTGAAGAAACTGCAGAAAGGTGGGAATTAAAGAGATGGGACCTGGATAAACTGACTAACCCAGAGGTTGTACAGAGTTTCAGGGAGAGCATAAGGGAACAATTGACAGGAATGGGGGAAAGAAATACAGTAGAAGAAGAATGGGTAGCTCTAAGGGATGAAGTAGTGAAGGTAGCAGAGGATCAAGTAGGTAAAAGGACGAGGGCTAGTAGAAATCCTTGGGTAACAGAAGAAATATTGAATTTAATTGATGAAAGGAGAAAATAAAAAATGCAGTAAATGAAAGAGGCAAAAGGGAATACAAACGTCTCAAAAATGAGATCAACAGGAAGTGCAAAATGGCCAAGCAGGGATGGCTAGCGGACAAATGTAAGGATGTAGAGGCTTATCTCACTAGGGGTAAGATAGATACTGCCTACAGGAAAATAAAGAGACCTTTGGAGAAAAGAGAACCACTTGCATGAATATCAAGAGCTCAGATGAAAACCCAGTTCTAAGCAAAGACGGGAAAGCAGAAAGGTGGAAGGAGTATATAGAGGGTCTATACAAGGGCGATGTACTTGAGGGAAATATTATGGAAATGGAAGAGAATGTAGATGTAGATGAAATGGGAGATACGATACTGCGTGAAGAGAATTTGACAGAGCACTGAAAGACCTGAATCGAAACAAGGTCCCGGGAGTAGACAACATCCATTAGAACTACTGATGACCTTGGGAGAGCCAGTCCTGACAAAACTCTACCATCTGGTGAGCAAGATGTATGGGACAGGCGAAATACCCACAGACTTAAAGAAGAATATAATAATTCCAATCCAAAAGAAAGCAGGGGTTGACAGTTGTGAAAATTACCGAACTATCAGTTTAATAAGTCACAGCTGCAAAATACTACCACGAATTCTTTACAGACGAATGCAAAATCTGGTAGATGCCGACCTCAGGGAAGATCGGTTTGGATTCCGTAGAAATATTGGAACACGTGAGGCAATACTGACCTTACGACTTATCATTCTAGCATTTGTAGACTTAGAGAAAGCTGGGGTAAAACACAGGGAGCGAAAGGCTATTTACAATTTGTACAGAAACCAATTGGCAGTTATAAGTGTCGAGGGGCATGAAAAGGAAGCAGTTGTTGGGAAGGGAGTGAGACAGGGTTGTAGCCTCTCCCCAATGTTATTCAATCTGTATATTGAGCAAGCAGTAAAGGAAACAAAAGAAAAATTCGGAGTAGGTATTAAAATCCATTGAGAAGAAATAAAAACTTTGAGGTTCGCCGATAGCATTGTAATTCTGTCAGAGACAGCAAAGGACATGGAAGAGCAGTTGAACGGAATGGACAGTGTCTTGAAAGGAGGATATAAGATGAACATCAACAAAAGCAAAACGAGGATAATGGAGTGTAGTCGAATTAAGTCGGGTGATGCTGAGGGAATTAGATTAGGAAATGAGACACTTAAAGTAGTAAAGGAGTTTTGCTATTTGGGGAGCAAAATAACTGATGATGGTCGAAGTAGAGAGGATATAAAATGTAGACTGGCAATGGCAAGGAAAGCGTTTCTGAGGAAGAAAAAATTTGTTAACATCGAGTATTTATTTAAATGTCAGGAAGTCGTTTCTGAAAGTATTTGTATGGAGTGTAGCCATGTATGGAAGTGAAACGTGGACGATAAATAGTTTGGACAAGAAACGAATAGAAGCTTCCGGAATGTGGTGCTACAGAAGAATGCTGAAGATTAGATGGGTAGATCACATAACTAATCAGGAGGTACTGAATAGAATTGGGGAGAAGAGGAATTTGTGGCGCAACTTGACAAGAAGAAGTAACCGGTTGGTAGGACATGATCTGAGGCATCAAGGGATCACAAATTTAGCATTGGAGGGCAGCGTGGAGGGTAGAAATCGTAGAGGAAGACCAAGAGATGAATACATTAAGCAGATTCAGAAGGATATAGGTTGCAATAAGTACTGGGAGATGAAGCTTGCACAGGATAGTGTAGCATGGAGAGTTGCATCAAACCACTCTCAGGACTGAAGACCACAACAACAAAAACAACCTATAGGGTTGTAAGGTGGCTATAATTTCGCACCTTACAAGCACTCATCCACATACTTTGCAGTGATCTACAAATACAACTACGTACCATGTGATAGGTTGTACATCGTATTTATGAATATGTAAAGGAGCTTGACATTGTCACATACACCTTGTAAATAATTGTTAACGCTTATTGCGTGATAGGTGACGGAGTTTCTTTATTATAAAAACGGCGTAATGAATGATTGCCTTTACTAGTAGATTTGGAACGCCAATGGAAATGAAATGGCTGGCGGAACTGAAGCCCTGGGTGGAAGGCCCACACAGGTGTGTTGGTCCTGCTTAAACACAGGAAATAGCAAGACAGACGTCGTAGCACCTAAGCGCTGGAGCACAATAGAGTCGTGACCGGCTGGTGTTGTAGCCGAACCAGAGAAATTATACTTCGGAACGCTGAAAATCTTGGACGCAGGTGAGAGGAACGAAGAAGCGGCACCTCAGAAACCACGCAAGCTGGGTTATGTCCAAGCATTTTCACTCACAAGCATACCATTTTACGAGTATAGGGTTTTCCTCGCAAACTTTCCGCACTGGACGAGAAAAGACTAAAATATGGTTGGTCGGCGTTTGGAAGAATCTGTAGAGAGGGAGAATATTCCATGGTTTCAGGAATATGATTCGTTTTAGGAATTACGTGGGTGGGGATCCAAGCCTTGCTAGGAAGCCAGCACTGGAGAGACGAGGTATCCCGTTTTGAGCTTCCGTGTTTGACAGTCGCTCAGTTTCGGCTTGTTGTTGGTACGGCTGGACTTACTGTCTTTGCTCTCAGGAGATTTTATGGTTAGAATGGCTAGGCAATGTACTGTTGTGAACTTATACGATACTGGACTTCGTCTCCAGGCTAGAAGTCGTCGTTTAGTATGCAGCGTTCAGTGATTGAGAGCACTTCTTCTGCCTATACTTACGTTGAGACGTTATCTGAACTCCGTCCTTGCGGCTGAGAGTTCCCGTTCCTCGTCTGTAGAACACAGAGAGGAGAAGACATTATTAGAGTATAGTGGTCAGAGGACCGCCATCAGCCGTCCTACTCTTTGAAAGAGTTTATTTTGTGGCTGGAGATCTCCCATCGTCGCAGACGTGGACGAGAACCATCACTCCGACGCACCAGACGCAGTACATACGGTGATATTGCTAATTGCTTTGGCTTATTAGGGGCTATAAGGCTGAACAGCTGTGATCACGTAGGATTTATTTCCACTGACGTTGCACTCCATTGTAGATCATCTTTAAAATTAGTGTCTTCTTGTTTTTGGTACACAGATGGTGTCAGTCATTTCGCGTTATTTATATTAGATCGCGCACTCGTAATAAAAGGGCAGAGTTGTTCAATGAATCAGTAATTTTAGTTAGGAAATATAAACGTTTGTAATAAAGATTGTTTTTAATATACAATACATGTATAAGCAGCAAAAAGTTTATTATTTAATATAATTATTTCGCTTAATTATTCATCTCTGTTTAGGTTGGAATTTATATGTTAAAGAGCATTAAGAAATCCTAAGATCTGCTTCGTCAGACAGGGCCAAATCTTCATTTTAGCGTTTATTATTTTCCGTTGCGCACAGTCATTTAACACCCGCCTGCAGTAGCATCTTGGAGGGTCTCAATTATTCTTTGAAAAAGAAAAAAAATTGAATTTCCATAGGAGTCACGTATGTGTAATTAGATTTATAAATCCAGATGATGAATGAACTAGAAACGCATGAAAATGTGCGACAGTCTCTCTTACTCCAACTTTCTTCGAGCTTCGAGGCTGGTGGTAGTCATTTCCAATAGCTGTTCTGGTACAAAAAGTTAAATTGTTGCCGAATGGTTTACCTTAAGGGGAACTTTGAGTAAATGCACGCCGGCGTGTAATTGTAACATAAGGAAAATAACATGGAGAACATTTCGCAATAAACGAGAGGTATTACATCTCGTCTGTTTTTCTTAGCCACTCCGCTCGTAATGACATTGCTGTTATCACTTTGACTTAACAGAACTCGTAATAAACTACTTCCGCCTACCCATATGCAAATCGTCCGGCTGTGTGCCTAACCGCAGCTAGCGTATGGTAATTATATAGCGCATGATAACTAGATAAATTCTGCTGTGGAATGATACATATCTAATTTACGCGGCTCTCGCGTTGAAATGACAAGGCCAGTATGAAATGCTCGTAACATCCCTCATCTCTCAGAAACAGTTTGACACAGCCATATTTTGCCACATGGTTAGTATGGAAACTTCCTTATCCACCGCAGTACACAAGTAATAACATATTTTTTTCAATTGATAAATGTAATTTTAAGTGTTGTCGGCAGGCTGGTGAAACGAGAATTGCTGTGACTTTTGCCATAACAAAAGTGAAGAAATTATGCTTTTATTTTTATACTGAGCGTGGGCTTCTTCATAAACTATTCACCTACGTTGCCCTCAACTGTAGCTTAATAATACACTGTTCAGGAATACACCACAATTTCAACTACATTAGAATATTAGTGAGATGAATCTTTGTAAACACTGCTATGTTTTTGCGGAAGAAGCAAATTTTAAGATGGCATCAAGAGAAGTGTAGGTGTTACGCAGATCTCATCACTGATGACACATCGCTGAAGAAAAACATGGGTAAGAAGACTGGGAAAGATAAATCGCTACTTCTGTTGTAATTTCTGCGGAATTCTATTCCCCAGTATATTTTTAAGTAATGAATGGCTTGGACTAAAAGTCGTCAAATGACCTTATTTATATGTCTCAATATTCGAGAATATGAAAAAAATTCACAGCACACACTGTACCATCTTTTAGTTCTTGTCCCTATACAGAGCGAAGGACTGTAATTTTCCATCACAAATATCTTTTCATTCGTGAGCGATACTGATTATCTGTTTTCACCTTGAAAGGTAATTGACAGAATTTTGCAAACCGTTAGCGATTACAGCCTTATGTCTAAGAAATTGTTGTGTTATGTAAACGAGAACTACTACTCTGATTCCAAAAAGGAGCATAGTTCTAATGTTGAAAATACGACTGATTAATTTCATCAGCCGCTTCCAACGGCCCGTCAAGATGAAAACATGTTATATCTTTATCATATCAAAAGAAAACTGAGATAAGATTGTTAACGTAATCACTCTGAATGACGACAGGAACTAATGGTTGGCACGCTATGCGCTCTGCATTATTTTCAACTTTCTCAGAATATTGAGATCCATTCGGTATTAAAAATGAGCTAAGCTATAGGATTCCACCGAAATAACAATAGAAGTGAGAATTTATTTTCCCAGGTTTCTTACTTCTTTTACTTTTCTTGAAAAAAACGTTATCAATGACGAGTTTTGAATAAACCCCATACTTCTCTTGTTGCCATCTTAAATTTGCTTCTTTCGTCAATATACAGCATAGTTTACAAACATTCAACTCACTGCCGATGACATTTTAATTTGCATTATTCCTTTTACAAAATATGTAGTTACGTGTACATCGCGGTAGAGAACGAAGATTCGTATGTTAACCATATGGCAAAATTCTCTCTTCTTTAAATGTTATCATTTGCCAAAATCTCCTTTCTCTCTCAAGCAGTTAATGCGAGACGAAGGATGCTCTTGAACCTTTCATATTCGCTTTATCGTCTGGGCGCGCGATTGCAACGGAATGCGCTATGTAATGATCAGGCTTAGTATTTTTGCTGCAAATTTCAGATGAAAAAAGAAAGGCAAGATGCTAAAAAGCGGGAAAAGAGGGACACAAAAGTGTTGATTTTCTCAACTAATTCAACAAATTCTCTTTCTCCTATTCTAGTTTATGGGTTTACAAGCAAGTGCATCAAATCATGAGTCATGAGGAAAAGGAAAAAACATGAAGCTACTGTCAGCAGGACATTAAGATTCTCTACAGTTATCAAAGTACGTCCGTTTCTGTTAGAAGACTGAATTCCTTTACAGACGCTATAATTTCTTTCAACCTCCACAGGAATCAGTGGGGGAAATTTCGTATCACCCCGAATGACAAAATGCCAAAATTTCTCAATTCTGGATTCTTCTGAAGACTAAAGTTTGTCTTCGGCAAATACATCTAACTGCTCCATCATGGAAGTAAAAATATCCGTTATTTTTCCTTAGCAAGACTTGTTTTTCTAATCATTTCACAGATGCAGTCAGATATTGTCACTATAGACACGAAATACACTGACGGAAAAAAAAACATCGCAACATCAAAAAATAATTAATGTAGAGTATTGAAATACCGGGAATGCATTTGGCTGGGTAACATATCTAAGAGATTGCCGCTGCAAGACGCGCGAGATAACCTTCTGCAGATGTGAAATGCTGGTACATTAATAACCGGAGTATTCACCAGAATGCTGAATGCAAGCATGCAAACGTGTAAGCATTGTGTCGTGCAGGTGCGGGATGTCAGTTTGTGGGATGGAGTTCCATGCCTGTTGCACTTGATTCGTCAATACAGGGACGGTTCACGCTGGTTGAGGATGACGCTGGAGTTGTCGTCCGATCACGTCTCATATGTGCTCGATTAGAGACAGATTTGTTGATCGAGCAGGCCAAGGCAACATGTTGACACACTGTAGAGAATGTTGGGCTACAATGGTAGTGTGTGGGTGAGCGTTATCCTGTTGGAAATCATCCGCTGGAATGCTCTTCATGAAAGGCAGCACAAGTCGAGTCGCCAGACTGACAAACAGTTTAGCAGTCAGGGTGTGTGGCATAACCAGGAGAGTGCTCCTGCTGTCATACGAAATCGCATCCCAGACCATAGCTCCAGGTGTAGGTCCAGTGCGTCTAACACGTAGACAGGTTGGCTGCAGGTCCTCAATTGGCCCCCTTCTAACAAACACACGGCCATCACTGGCACCGAGGCAGAATCAGCTTTCATCAGAAAACACAACAGACCTCCATCCTGCCTTCCAATGAGCTCTCGTTTGACGCCACTGAAGTCGCGGATGGTGGTGGTTTGGGATCAGTGAATTGCACGCTACAGGCCGGCTGACTCGGAGCTGTCCTTGAAGTAACCGATTTGTAACAGTACGTTGCGTCACTGTGGTGCCAACTGCCGCTCAAATTGCTATTGCAGATGCGGTCCCATGCGCCATAGCCATAGGCCGCCTACATAGGTCCTCCCTCTCGTTAACACCACTTAGCAGTCCGGAGACCGTTCTTCTTGCGGCCATACATTCTCGTGTCTACCGCTGCCATCAGTCATGTACAGTGTACTTATGCGACTGGTGCACAATGTGAACAGATTTCATACGTAGAAGCATGCCCACCGAAATTTGTTTGTGTCACACAACTCCTCCTGGCCGATGCGATTGTTTTCTGTCTGTCTTCAAAGTACTGTAGCGGCACAACCGTTTAGGATAGGGAAAGTTAGTTTTGTGCGATATTCTGAGCACAAATTAGTCAGGTGCGGGCAGGATTGCAGTGACTTACGCATACTAGCAGTTGCGAAGGCAAATAGAGGCCACAGGGGCGTAGAACTGCCAGAGAGGGCACACACAGCAATTTTCATGGCGCAAGTCACAGGCAGAATGGGGTCACTGACCAACCTATGCCTTATGCGTACGTGACGCGAAGCGGCGCATTAGCAAAACAGAAGCACACAGCCGAGTTTAAATAGGTGCCATTTTCTAACGAGATTGATTCAAGTGTGGCAGCTCTCCTGAACGGTGGGGCATGTCACACAACCGGCTACACACAGCAGCATATGGGGCGCCAGCGTTCCAGTCCATGGCGGGTTGTTGGTTCGACCCCCCGAGGCCGACGCGGGGTCCGTAGCCAGCCATCCAGTGGTGGGCCACTCCATGGCTCACTACTGTGGGCAGTCGTCGTAGCTTCCAACACACACCGGAGGCATCCCGAGGCTACGGCCGCAGATTCGTACACCGGATCATGGGCATTTGTTGTCGCCACTTCCTAAGCCGCGCCGGCATGGGAACATGGTTCGGACCATCTAGCAGTTGTCAGTGGGCCGCTCGGCGGCTGTTTTGGAGCGACGCGGAGGCAACGAGGAGGGGGACAGCTGAGTTGGAAGCCACTGCAGCCTGACACCATCGGAACTCTGCAGCTGACCAAGGCCAGCTCAACACAGCATTGCATTGCACAGGCCACTGGGGTGCTTCCTCAGCATTGCGGGGCCCTGTGACGCAGACCAAGAGGAATGAGGGCACTGTAATTAGAAACAATAAATCACTTGAAAAGGTCGGACGAGTCTTAATACGGTGCCTTTTACCTCATTCCACTAGATTTTGCGTCTCCACCCACTACAGTACTTATTTTCTCCTGTAGCACAAATTGTTGTGCCTTGGAAATTGCACATGCCTCAGCTGGATACAAAGAAAGCACAAACTCTTTTAATCTTGTAAAAATCCTCACACAACATAATAATATACTCAGTATTAGCGATCGATGACCAGAAAATTTGGAAGGGGCAGGATAGTTATTTTCCTGGAGGCAACAACAGGACTCACAGCTTTCTGTAGAATCTTCTTCTGGGAAGAGCTGAAATGATTTGCGATGTCGTATTCATTCCTTGTGGATTCACAAACCTTGTGGCCCAAGTATGTCCGAAGCATTGTTTCCCTAGCTTGGGAAACAATGCTTCAATTGGTTAACAAAATCGCTCTGAGCACTATGGGACTTAACTTCTGAGTTCATCAGTCCCCTAGAACTTAGAACTACTTAAACCTAACTAACCTAAGGACGACACACGCATCCATGCCCGAGGCAGAATTCGAACCTGCGACCGTAGCGGTCGCGCGGTTCCAGACTGTAGCGTCTAGAACCGCTCGGCCACCCTGGCCGGCAATTGGTTAACAGCTGAAACCATGTAAAAAAGCATGTGGTCCGTAACCACTGGAACAACTCTTGAACTCGATACCACTCGACCACAGTTTTTGACAGGAGTGCAGGATTTATCGCACTGCTGCACTGGCATTGGCTTTCTGCAACTCAAACATTTTTAACGACATGGGCTTAACTTTCTTCCCTGCTAAGAGCAAAACTAAAATGTTCAAAACATATCGTTTCATAGTCTATGGTTTCATCCAGAATGATTCCCATATCGCAGACACATTCACCTTGATTCTGTGTATGGGTTTCCTGATGAACAGACTTCGTGTGGTTTTTTTAAGTACTCTCGTCGAGTATTGATATCTTTGAGTATTTTTGAAGAAATCCCTTTAGGGATGGAGAGTTCATGTTATTGAGGGGAAATCCTGCTTGTGTAAGAACTGCGCACAAATCACTATTCAATTTTCCTTCAAGTATTGGCTTTTTATAGAACACCGTTCAAATGCATTTCTTAATAGAGGTTTCCGTGATTTGTTTGGAGAATCTTTTTCTTTTGCTGTTTAGAGTTGGAAACATGTTGTTTGATGGGAACCCATTAGTGTTTTTCATCTAATAAAATTCCTGAATCGCAAACGGTACATTGCACAACAGTTCCACCATTTTCTATGAAGTCTTGTTTGAACTCCTGAGTCAGAACAAAAAATCGGGCACTGGACTCCACCGGCATGATAAAAATGTAGTAATACACTCGGTTAGTAACAGACGTACCCTCACGAACAGCAGGCAACTCATTCTGGTGAAATTAAAAGTATAGAATAAAATACAATTGTCATTTGCATTGTTGCGGGGTATTTATAGCGGTAAGCTGAGAGAAACAGGATTCGTCGTATAAACATTTTTTTTTTTTCGTTGTTGCAGGTTTGCTTTCAGTCTCGCATTTACTGAAGGCAGTACGCATACTATTCCTAAGCTGAGGAGAAGTAACTGAAAGTTAAATGTTTTACATTGATTTGAAATCGTGTATAAATGGAATTAAACTCAATGTAATTCCTCTCTTATAAATAGTAAAATCCTATCAGCAAGATTACTGAAAAGCTACAGTACAATTAAAATGAGAAAGAGGGCTCTTACGTACATTGTTAGAGGAAAGAGGTGATAGAGGTCCCAAACAAGGGAAAAAGGGCACGATAAAAATGTGTGTTTTCGCAACTAAGGGCAATGGTAATTACACTTATGGTGAACTTAAGTAGATAGGTAATTTGAAGAATACGGTTTTCCGTTTAAGTTTCAAGCTTTTGCTTTTGAAGTAGATACTGGACACCAGCACAAACTTCAGTAAATATATTTCAGAATTAAGCTGCACGGGGAGAAACTTCCAGTTAACTACGCCAAGTAGTCTGGACAAAAGGATGCCAGGACATAGTATATTTTATAGCTTTCTTTCGTCGACAAACTATCTGGCTTCTAATGATACTAACTAGCACGTAGTTCTTCAGAATGGGAGCGGAACAGATTTTAATAGATTTTACAGCATTAATTAATTTATTGACTCCAACATCAATCTCTTCCCTGCAGACTGACAGTAACAGTGTAACTTGTACGGGTGAAGGATGAATTTTGAAGATGAACAACGCTGTGACAAAAATGCAGAGTACGGCAACAATGTTCCATAATAAGGCATAGAGGCTGGGTGGCGCAGACGCTTTCGACGTGGTCCAAACTGTGGTCGAACAAGTGTGAATGACGAAGAACTAAATGGCAGACCATCTCCCGGTGAAGTATCGGGAATCAAATGGTTCAAATGGCTGTGAGCACTATGGGACTTGACATCTGAGGTCATCAGTCCCCAAGAACTCAGAACTTTACCTAACTAACGTAAAAACATCACACACACACAATCCCGAGGCAGGATTCGAACCTGCGACAGTTGCGGTCGCGCGGTTCCAGACTGAAGCGCCTAGAACCGCTCGGCCACCCCGTCCGGTTTATCGGGAATCATTCCAACTGTCTCTGGCCAATCCAGATGACTTCTTTAATCACCTAATTACCATGTAAGAGTGCTATATGCGCCGTTATAGCCCCGAGACAAGGGAAAAAAACTCGCAGTGGGAACATGTCGATTCACCATCACCGGGAAAAGGTGAAGTCCAAATCGGCGTCGGACCGAGTGACGCTAAGCTTTTCTGTTTAGGACTGTTATTGTGCGGTGTTAACACATTATGCTGGTCAGGAGCAAACCATCGAAAGTGCACACTATCGAGATCTCATTATGAGTATACGGGAGGCAGTGAAGTCGAAGAGTCAGGGGAAAATGCCCAAGAGAGTGTTTTTGCTCCACAGCAACGCCCCATCTCTCTCCACCCAGGACACAGTCACACATGCTGCTCCTGTGGTGTATCAATTTTACCATACTGCATGTGGCCAGGAGAAGTCTACTAGTATCAACATAGGCCATAATTTGAAGAATACATTTCTAGGTAAGTACAATTGGTGCACAAAATAGTGAAGTAGTGAAATGGGGACTGTTCGAAAAACGGAAAAGAAGAGAATCGCAGCATTTGAGATGTGGTATTAAAAGACGAATGCTGAAAATTAGGTGGACTCAGAAGGTAAGGAATGAGGAGGTTCTCCGAAGAATTTGAGAGGAAATGAATATAGCCGGCCGCTGTGGCCGAGCGGTTCTAGGCCCTTCAGTCCGGAGCCGCGCTGCTACTACGGTCGCAGGTTCGAATCCTGCCTCGGGCATGGATGTGTGTGACGTCCTTAGGTTAGTTAGGTTCAAGTAGTTCTAAGTCTAGGGGACTGATGACCCTCAGATGTTAAGTCCCATAGTGCTTAGACTCGTTTTTGAAATGAATATATGGAAAACAGTGAAAAGAAGGGGGGAGAGGATTTTAGGATAACTGTTAAGAAATAAGGGAATAATTTTCATGGTATTGGAGGGAGCTGTAAAGGGTAAGAACGGTAGAGTATTTTTATTTATTTATTTATTTATTTATTGTTCCGTGGGACCAAATTAAGGGGAAGTCTCCATGATCATGGAACGAGTCAATACATCAAATTATAACACGATGGTAGAAACAGATAAAATGAAATATAAGAAACATATTCAGGCGACAAGTAGTAAGTTTAAATAAAGAAAATGAACACTGTAACACTGGAATTTGCTTAATTTTTCAGCTCTTCCAGGAGCTCCTCGACAGAATGGGAGGAGTGAGCCATGAGGAAACTCTTCAGTTTAGACTTAAAAGTGTTTGGGCTACTGCTAAGATTTTTGAGTTGTTGTGGTAGCTTATTGAAAATGGATGCAGCAGAATACTGCACTCCTTTCTGCACAAGAGTCAGGGAAGTGCATTCCACATGCAGATTTGAATGCTGCCTAGTATTAACTGAGTGAAATCTGCTAACTCTTGGGAATAAGCTAATATTGCTAACAAGAAACGACATTAAAGAAAATATATACTGTGAGGGCAATGTCAGAATTCCCAGACTATTGAATAGGGGTCGACAAGAGATTCTCGAACTTACACCGCATATAGCTCGAACAGCCCGTTTTTGAGCCAAAAATATCCTTTTTTAATCAGAAGAATTACCCAAAAAATAATACCATACGGCATAAGCGTATGAAAATATGCGAAGTAGACTACTTTTCGTGTTGAACTGTCACTTATTTCAGATACTATTCTAATGGTAAATAAAGCAGCATTTCGTTTCTGAACAAGATCCTGAACATGGGCTTTCCACAACAGCTTACTATCCATCCGAACGCCTAGGAACTTGAACTGTTCCGTCTCGCTTATAATATGCCCATCTGTGTGATCAAAATATCGGTTCTTGTTGAATTGTGAGTTAGAAACTGTAGAAACTGAGTCTTACTGTGATTTAGCATCAAATTATTTTCCTCAAGCCACGAACTTATTTCATGAATTACATTATTTGATACTGTTTCAATATTACACACAAGATCCTTCACTACCATGCTGGTGTCATCAGCAAACAAAAATATTTTTGAATCACCTGTAATACTAGAAGGCATATCATTCATATAAATAAGAAACAGCAGTGGCCCGAGCACCGACCCTTGGGGAACGCCCCACTTAACAGTGCCCTATTGGGACTGAACATCACTACCACTCTCAATATTGCGGAGAATTACCTTCTGCTTTCTGTTCTTAAAGTGAGAGGTGAACCAATTGTAAGCTACTCCCCTTACTCCATAATCGTCCAACTTCTGCAGTAATATTTTGTGGTCAACACAGTAACAGCCTTTGTTAAATCAAAGAAAACACCTAGCGTTCGCAACCTTTTATTTAATCCGTCCAAAACCTCAGTTGTTAAACCATTTCTAAAACCAAACTGTACATTTGACAGCAAATTATGTTAATTTAAATGCTCTAGTAACCTTTATATACAACCTACTCAATAACTTTAGCAAACACCGATGGCATAAAAATAGGTCTAAAATTGTCAACATTATCCTTGTCTCCCATTTTATAAAGTGGCTTCACTACAGAGTACTTTAATCGGTCAGGAAACCGACCACTCCTAAAGGAAAAGTTACAGATATGGCTAAGTATTGGGCTAACATACATAGAACAATACTTCAGTATTTTGCTAGATACCCCGTCATATCCATGAGATTTCTTGGTCTTTAGTGATTTAATTATTGAGTCAATCTACCTCTTGTCAGTATCAAGGAGGAGCATTTAAGGTAACAGTCTCGGAACACCTTTTTTTAAGAGCGCTATATGATTCCCTGTTGGGACTAGGTTTCTATTTAGTTCACCTGCTATATTCAGAAAGTGATTATTAAATACTGTAAATATATGCGACTTCTCAGTAACACGGACATTCCCACTACGCACTGATTCTATATCCTCGACCTGTCTCTGCAGACCAGCCACTTCCTTTACGACTGACCATATCGTTTTAATTTTATCCTGAGACTTAGCTATTCTATCTGCATACCACATACTTTTTGCCTTCCTAACAACTTTTTTAAGCAGCTTACAATACTGTTTGTAATGGGCTCCTGCATTTAGATTTTGACTGTTTCTAACGTTTTGATATAATTTCTACTTTGTTCTACAGGATATTCCTATCCCTCTAGTCAGCCAACCAGGCTGCCTGTTTGTGCTAGTACCCTGTTTTGAACGTTCTACCGGAAAGCAACTTTCAAAGAGCAACAGAAAAGTCTTGAGAATAGCATTATATTTATCGTCTACTGTATCAGCACTATAAACATCTTGCCACTCTTGTTCCTTGATAAGGTTTACAAAGGTCTCTACAGCAACTGGACCAGCTTTCCTTAAAAGCTGATAACTATATTTAACATGTGTTGCAGCATAAAAATCTTTTAGAGTTACAATTTGTGCATCATGATATGAAAGGCCATTCACCTTTTTGCTAACATAATGCCCTTCTAGTAATGAGGAATGAAAAAAATGTTGTCTGTGGTTGTTCTACTATTCCCTTGCACTCTTGTTGGAAAGAATACGGTTTGCATAAGATTATATGAATTAAGGAGGTCAACCAGCATCCTTTTCCTTGCACAGTCACTTATACAATTAATATTGAAGTCACCACATATAACTAACTTTTTGTATTTCCTATAAAGTGAACCAAGAACCTCCTCTAGCTTTGGCAAAAATGATGTGAAATCGGAGTCTGGGGATCTATAAATAACAACAGATAGAAGTTCAGCTCTACTAAATTCAGCCACACCTGCACAACATTCAAACACCTTTTACATTGCAGTACTTTGAAACATCAATTGACTCAAATGGGATGCCGTTTTTCACATGCATGACTACTCCCCCACACCGCTAAGAGCTCCTAGAAAAGCTGCCAGCCAACCTGTATCCAGGTAAAAGAAGCCTCTGAGTTATCTCCTTATTTAAGAAGTGTTCAGATATACCAATAATTACAGAGTCAACATCTATAAGCACTTCACTAACTTTATCTCTAATACCTTGTATATTTTGATGAAATATACTAATTCTCTCATTACTGGGATACCTAAGCTTTATCGAAAGTGGTTCGTTAGAGACTTCCCTTAAGCAGGAATACCTATCAGCTGACTTCAATCTAAAAAAGGTGCAGCTCTAACACCCACTAGTACAGGAATTTTCCCATGAGTGATCCCACCACCCCCACCTATGCTGTCACCTATAAGCTTTGCCAACCTCCCCTTCCCATACCTGTTGAGGTGCAGGCCATGTCTAGTGAAACCCGTCCTGCTGATAGACTCCACCGACACCACTGAAATGTGACCCAGAGATTTGAATGCATCCAGCAAATAATTGAGGATGTAGGTAGCAGTTGCTACTGTGGGGTGAAAAGGTTATCACAGGAGAGGAATTTGTGGCGATCCACATCATATCAGTTAGAATATTAGTGACTCAACAAAAAACAAAAAAAAATTACATGTATTCTCCTGAATTTTGTTTTATGATCCTTAGGCCGTGGTCCAAGGCTTATTTCCGGGCGAAATAGGAGCGCCAGTGTTATTATGAAGTGCGATGCAGTGTTTCTTCAGACATATATGCATGAATTTTGGGGGTGACCGTAATTCGTGCACGGATATCCCAAGCGGTTAAGGTGACCGTTCGCGTAATGCGGGAAATCCAGGTTCGAGTCCCCGTCTGGCAAAAATTTTCGCTGTCGTCAATCTAAGAAACAGCCTAAAGTGATACTTATTCGCAACTGCGAATAGCTTTCTTGTTTATTTCTGTCCATGACGTTTCATCTCCTAAGGCTGGAGACACAATCAAAAGTTATAAAGGCTCAGATAGCAGTTTAAAGTTTCGTGCCACAATGCTGTCGACATCGTCACAAACTATAAAGAATCAAAGAGCAGTTTCAAACTGGTGTCTAAGTGTTTCTGGTCACTTGTCTCCACTATTATGAGACGACATATTACCCACATAAATAATCCTTGGTCCACGGCCTAAGTTCCAAAAACCAAAAGTCACGAAGGAAGCAAATACTAGCTTTGAAAGCCTACCAAGATTTCCGCCAAGTCATCCATCATTGAAAAAAATAATGTGCCGCATTGAAAACTGAGATGATAATTGACTGTGTATTGTTCATAGGGCACTTACCATTACGATACATTGTAACACCGCCATAGCACGTATAACACCTCGAGTCGATGGAAAGGAGTCGGATTCAACATGGTATAGCTTATCCAGACTTCCTCTTCCTTAAATCATAGTGAATGAGCCTCTCGCATTTGCCAGTATGAAGGCACACACAGTACTCTTGATAAGAGATGCCCTTTCTGAGGGTATTCCCACCGCTGCTCCAATTGCTCTGCTGTCATATTGCCTTCCTTTATTCGTCATCGAAGTGCAAATGTGGAATGGAACAACTCGTGACAATGATACGGATAGTGAGATTACTGTGACTTTTGATGTCAAGAGGCCTGTTCAGAATTCACTAATACAGTCATTGTGAGCTAAAAACACTTTATTTACAGAAAAATAGAAGATAATGGTGCTAATTATGATATTTACACACACACACAACAGAAAATATTATCAAGGACCCAAGTTCTACATATATACAAATAAACAGTATATACAAAAGACCATGCCTATATTCAATTAAGTCATACAATACAACTCTAGCCTTGCATCGTGTGGATGCATAGTCACACAGGCTGAAAGCTACAGCTACGTTAAGTAAGGCACAAAAATTAGTTATTATTGTTTGTGCTCTGTATAAATTTCCAAGTGATGCAAATCTATATCGGCGCCATTGTTATAAAGAAGCTGTAAAATTATTTTAATATCTGCAGAATAAGACATTAGTAACGTTTGCTCTCACCATATAAAGTATATAACTAGTTTGAGCAAATATACATACTAAAAAATACATCTCTTAAAAGTAGTTATTTATATACTCTATTAAATACTCTTATTTCTATGTACAATTCATGGACGGAATCAGATAACACAGCTTGTACAGATCACTGCACTCTGTGGGCGGAATCGTTTTGTACTATTCAGAAAAAGTGAGCAAAATAAATGGTGCTTTTCCTACATCTAAATCTACAATGTACAGCTTCCCTTTGCCCTTATTTGATGATTTATTAAATATCATTAACACATTCAGGAACTTACAGATTAGAATCTACGAAAATGACTCATGAGTGAAACATATGTGTAAGTAATATAGTGGTTTTTCTGATTCATGTAGCTCACATGGAACATTTGAACCTAGCTCTGATGATTTATCGCGTTCTGTCCCACCTGTAAAACTACATAGAACACATGACAAAGGGAAACCGTGTTTCTAATCCTACGTAAGTGATCATTTGGCTCCAGGCTGTGCCTGACTACTTCTGTGATGTATATATACTTCGTACTACATGTAACAAAAATACATTTTCCTATTGCATACTTTATTGCAGTGCACCAGTATGTATCTATATGTGCTATACTAGTTATTGCTGTTATACTGGCAAATATCTACATATTTTCCTCTAAATACTGCACGTTTATTTAACAAGACATATAGCTAGATATACATTTGAAGTTTTATGTAATCTCTATGCAGTTAATCTGTATTCTGAAGATCATTGTACAACTCTTACAAGTAACACGAAGTTCATTGTATGTTTGCTATACGATTGGATATTAAAACAAACCATCCGCTATTTACAAAGCATATTTGCAGGAGGCTAGGGCACACTTTCTCAACATAACTACATTTGATTATATGTTATGGTGACACCCTTTGTATCTGTGTGTATTGTTACAAATACAAAAATATTAATCATAGAACAGTTGAAATAGATAAGGGTTCCAATGCAGTTTGGTAAAAAGTACTCAACAGACACTATATTCTGTTTGTATCGTGGTTATGAATAATCGCTACATACATTCAGCAAGATCACTGTGTATACAGAAGGAGACGATGACTGACATTTAATGATCTTTTAGGCTATTTACAAGGCTTTGTAATTTGTCGTCCGTGGACCGTACAGAGTGATTCAATAAACATTGGCTTTGAGTTAAAACCCTTTAGACTTAAGCAAAATCTCAAAAAATAAGATGCTGTTTACATCTGTACGAAGCAAAGTACCATTTGTCATATGTACTTTTTTCTAAGCTGTTTCACTTTCCTGTATTCTGAAATACGTACAACACATTGCCCATATCAGCTGCTGATGACGATGTGTATAAGCATTGAGAAAGAGCGCCAGGAGAGACCATTTTAGTGGCAGTCCATCTGAAATGTAGCATGCAGCATGAGCTTCATGGGTTTTATATTTACTCTTTGAATAGTGCGTTCGGTTACCAACTTACAGATAAATCGTATGCAATAATCAATGATTATTTCATAATGGAGTTTCGATAATGCGAAATCAAAATTATTTTCCATTGTAATTAGACAAAGTATGGGACCACAGTTTATTGAATCAGATGATGTTGGTGCACAGTTTATTTTAGCTTACGACTCAAGACAGAAAAACATTATAAGTTCTACTGTGAAATGATGAGACGTTAGCACTTCCAATAAAAGTAATGAGTCATTTACATATCCTTCTGACTGTGAGACTAAAATTTGTGTAAAGATTATTAAGGTTTTGCAAAGAAACTGTACTGACTGTATATGAGCATGGTACTCCGTCAAAAAAAGACAGAGATGGGTCATAATTTTATAAATAAGTAAAAAAGGTAAGCTATTTTCTCAAACCGCTTATTTTTATATTAGTAAAGAGCGCTGCGTAAAACAGAAAGAAAGAAAGCTACGATTACTACTCAAATTATTCTAATTCTACATAAGATAGTAGGAATGTCGGTGAGTCTTTGCTCAACTCCAAAAACATCCGAATAAAGGTAATCCGACAAAAAGTATGTGGAATATTGACGGCTGGGACATCCCAAATTCGTTCAGCTGCCTGCATAGGGATAGCTCCCTTCATTCGCACAATTTGACGCATGTCGTTGTCGAAGCGTGAGTGTTGTGTATTCCATATGAACGCTTAGTGTATGGAACTGCAGTGAGCGCATGTGCCATCTCTGTGATTTTTACGATTACACAAGAGAAGGGAGAGGGTGAAACGCTATGCAAGAATGAAGCCTACTTCGCTCGAATAGCACCAAGAGGGACACAGAGCTTAGCGTCCCCATCCAGACGTCTGATCACTCGGTGAACAATGTCACATTCCACGAGGCACTGCACACAGTTTTGGAATTTAGTACTGGGCAATGGTACAAAATTTGGCTATGAAAAAATTGCGTCAACATCTTTCTGCCCTTGCTGGCCAAAAATAGGCTTTCCGCTACCAGGACTCGACTGTACCTCAGTCGACTGCCACCGTAAAAGCTTCCGCTAGCGAGAAGTCTGTAATTACACAATGCAATGAAAGCCAATCACGTAAAGCTGAATCCTGTGGCGAAGAGATAGAGAATTGCGTTCTAGCATAACCGGAGAATTTGTTGCTCGTTGCTCAGACAGGAAATAGCGACACATCTTCAGTAAGATAGAACGGCGGAAAGAAGTAAAGCATTGTTAAAAAGTGAGATGAATTAATGTTCTAACCGGGACTGCGAAATAAAGAATGGAAATATACAGGGCAGTCAAAAGAAGCTGGTTCAGGAGATGTTTAAAGTTATTACTTGCACAGATAATAGACATTGCCATTTTGTAACACTTTACTGTCCTCCGCTTGAACTATATTTTATGCACATAAGTGTAACAAAAGTATAATGCCGGTTATCTGTTCTAGTCATACTTACAGACTTTGTGGATCAGTTTCATTTTGGCTACCTTGTAATAACTATGGTAGTATAAGAAAAATTGAGTTTCACAACAGTACTTTTCTATTAAGCCTAAACTTGATACATTGCACTAACTAGCACAGCTTCTGAATATAAAACGTTCAGTAACTATTGGAAACAATTTCTCGCTAATGTTAAATCAGCCTGAAGCATCAGACAAATGTAACGATAATCTGAGAATGTGCAGGATGTGCCAGAAACGTTACGACAAACTTCAAATGTCTCCAGAGGGTGTTTTGAAGAACAAATGGAAGATAGGAACCAATGTCCGGAAAAATGTGACTTTGTACGCTGACGGACCGTTGGCGGAACGTCTCGCAATGTTTTTTGTTATTCTGTGATCGCCACTGATTGCCCCTATCTTCAGTTGGGGAGATGCTGCATTTACAGGCGCTGTCTCCTTCCTATGAATGCGATGCTCTGTTGTCTTTGTTTTAGACACGAGTTTCCATCTGCAGTTTATTTTTTTTTGCCTCTATGCCGAAAAACACTGTAGATTTTAGAGGGTACCAGGAGGAAAATAAACTGCGGATGGGAACCCGTGTCCGAAACCGTCGTCCATCGAGGCAACAGAACATCGCACTCATATGAGACATGGCCTTTCTATGCAGCAGCCAACTCCTTCTTTTCCATTGGCGATCGTGGCAATCGGTCGTGATCACTGAATAACAAAATGGCTCTGAGCACTATGGGACTTAACATCTCAGGTCATCAGTCCCCTAGAACTTAGAACTACTTAAATCTAACTAACCTAAGGACATCACACACATCCATGCCCGAGGCAGGATTCGAACCTGCGACCGTAGCGGTCGCGCAGTTCCAGACTGAAGCGCCTAGAACCGCTCGGCCACCAGGGGCCGGCTACTGAATAACAAACAACATTCCAAGACGTTTAGCCTACGGTCCGTCAGCATCCTAAAGTTTGCTGCCAAAAGGGTAGCCTAGTCAGCAGGCGCCGGCTCCTATAACGTCGATGCTGTGTAGCGTCGTTGGTTGACGTTTCCAGACACGGGCTCCCTTGTTCAATTTTTAGTCAGGGCACCCTCCACAATCCCTCAAAATCTGTCGAACATTTCTGCGACACCCTGTATACTTCGTGCAATGTCCTAAAAACAGCAGATACTAGACAACAATCAATTAAAGCATACTGCTAGAGCCCTTTTTCTGCCAGGCGTTGTAGCTCGGTAATGGACAGTGTTGCCAATCCACATAAAGGTGAGAGCACTATCACCTGACGATAACATCGTCGACTGCAGAAACAGACACAGACATGTCGCCTTGTGACCGATATTAATGTCTCGTCATCAGTGCCAAGAGAAGCTGAAGAACGCGACATGAAATTAGTTGCAAAAGCGAGACTCGAGACTGGTATGTGCTTTACTGCCACTTGACCTTCCCCCTCCAACCCCCCCCAACACCCTTGTTTTTGACACTATGTAATTGAGGTCTCCACTACATAGTGCAGTATAGCCGTTCCCGTTGTTTAAATATATTCCACGTACAGTAACTTTTTGTATGTTTCCTTGTAGATCGAATGCTCTCACAGTCTCTAAATTTATCGTTTCTGAGGACCTTCAGCTGCTCATGAGGATAATACTTATGTTACTATTAGTAGGTAGTGACATTGTCCTTTCTAGATGTTACGTGCTCAGACATTCGATAAGTCAAAGAAAAGTACATAAAAACCTGTCCAGAATTCATGCTTTCGAAATGGGCTTCAGTGATTCGAGATGAAGATAAGAATAGATGAGCACACTAGTAACAGTATAAAAACATTACTTGTATTAATTTAGAATGTGTGATATTAAATATGTACATTTGCAGAATGGGAGGGTGACTGGGACCCATTGAAGTGTGTAACTTGATGGTCTGCCACTCGGGACTGGTACTCCGAGTCAGGGCTGGGGCTCCCGTAGGGTGGCCAGGAAGGTGTGGCAGGCGCTCTCGGCTGGCAGACACTGGCCGAATGCCTCCAGCAGCAGCGGCTCCGCCTGGACCGCCTTCTGGAAGTCCTGGAAGGACACCTTGCCGTCGCGGTCCGCGTCCAGCTTGCGCAGCGCCAGCTCCACCAGGTCCTTCACGCCCTCGTCCGGATCTTCGTCGTTCGGGTGCTTCACCAGGCAGTTCCTGCGCCCACACACACATATCTAGTTCAGTGGTAGTCAATCTGGTTATTGCCGCCCAATAGTGAACGCTCCAGCTCTCATGGTGAGAGGTAGGCAGTTAGAGATTAAAGATATTTACACTACTGGCCATTAAAATTGCCAAACCAAGAACAAATTCAGATGATAAACGGGTATTCATTGGACAAATATATTATACTAGAACTGACATGAGTTTACATTTTCACGCAAATTGGGTGCATAGATCCAGGGAAATCAGTACTCAGAACAACCAGCTCTGGCCGAAATAACGGCCTTGATACGCCTGGGTATTGAGTCAAACAGAGCTTGGATGGCGTGTACAGGTACACCTGCCCATGCAGCTTCAACACGATACCACAGTTCATCCAGAGTAGTGACTGGCGTATTGTAACGAGCCAGTTGCTCGGCCACCATTGACCAGAAGTTTTCAGTTGGTGAGAGATCTGGAGAATGTGCTGGCCAGAGCAGCAGTCGAACATTTTCTGTATCCAGAAAGGCGCGTACAGGACCTGCAACATGCGGTCGTGCATTATCGAGCTGAAATGTAGGGTTTCACAGGGATCGAATGAAGGGTAGAGCCACGGGTCGTAACACATCTGAAATGTAACGTCCGCTGTTCAATGTGCCGTCAATGCGAACAAGAGGTGACCGAGACGTGTAACCAATGGCGCCCCATACCATCAAGCCGGGTGATACGCCAGTATGGCGATGACGAATACACGCTTCCAATGTGCGTTCACCGCGATGTCGCCAAACACGGATGCGACCGTAATGATGCTGTAAACAGAACCTGGATTCACCTGAAAAAATGACGTTTTGCCATTCGTGCACCCAGGTTCGGCTTTGAGAACACCATCGCAGGCGCTCCTGTCTTTGATGCAGCGTCAAGGGTAACCGCAGCCATGGTCTCCGAGCTGATAGTCCATGCTGCTGCAAACGTCGTCGAACTGTTCGTGCAGATGCTTGTTGTCTTGCAAACGTCCCCGTGTGTTGACTCAGGGATCGAGACGTGGCTGCACGATCCGTTACAGCCATGCGGATAAGATGCCTGTCATCTCGACTGCTAGTGATACGAGGCCGTTGCGATCCAGCACGGCGTTCCGGATTACCCTCCTGAACCCGCCGATTCCATATTCTGCTAACAGTCATTGGATCTCGACCAACGCGAGCAGCAATGTCACGATACGATAAATCGCAATCGCGATAGTCTTCAATCCGACCTTTATCACAGTCGGAAACGTGATGGTACGCATTTCTCCGCCTTACACGAGGCATCACAACAACGTTTCACCAGAAAACGCCGGTCAACAGCTGTTTGTGTATGAGAAATCGGTTGGAAATTTTCCTCGTGTCAGCACGTTGTTGGTGTCGCCACGTCTGTAGCACGTCATCTTCGTGGTGTAACAATTATAATGGCCAGTAGTGTATATTAACTTTCCATAAAATTTTGACATAAAGTATTTGATAAGTATTTATTATTGTACGCTTTGAGGAGGTACGTTCGTGAAAAACACACACTATTTAATAGATGCATCATCTCCACAATTCTGAAGATACCCAATGAAATTCTGTACTATACTTTACATGAAGTTAACACATTTACTGTTACGATCTTTGGATTACATGTATCTAACATTTTTATTGAATTAAAAAAACATTATTTTCAAGAAATATTATAGGTAATTTTTGGTCAGAAACTATTCAAGAGAATTCTATAAAATTTTCACTGTTTAATCTCTTTGCTTATAGTAAGCTTCTCTCATGAGAGTTTTTAAATACATCCAATAGAAGAATTTCAATAATTTTGTTAACTGTAATTCCGTAAATATAAAATTAATCCAGAATTCCAAGCTCTTGGCCCCTATCTCAGCTTAGACTCAGAATTTATAAAATTTTCTCTTGAGACAACATTTAGTGAGTTTATACATATAAGTGTACAAAATTTCATAATTTTGGCCTTCATAGATACTGAGAAAAAGGTACATAATTTTTAAAAATTTTCATTTTCAAGAATTGCAAATTAAAGTTGAACCTGATGTTTTTTCTTATGTCATCTCTTCAGAATTCCCCAGATTTGTACTCAGGGTCCTCTTTCCACACAAGGCTCCTCTTCTGGTTTCTCGTTTTCTACCTTCTTTCTTTTACCAGGTCTTCAACTGACTTTGCAGCTGCAAGATGTCTTGAGTGAAATTTTCTATCTTAGTGTCCATTCTCTCTAACATCCTTATTCTCCCTATCTTTCCATCATTAAATACGAGGACTGTATCATAAGTTGCAATTCTGACAACTGTAGCAGATGAAAATGTAGTTTAGAGCATCGTTTCCATATGAGTGAATTTAGAGAGTCATTTGAATTCAGGGTTTCCCCACGAACGCACGTTTTCGTAAGTTCAGGATCCGCCAGCAACCTATACAATCTGGAAGCCTCTCCTGGGGCTGTAGGAGTTGCTATACCTCTGAGTCTGTAGAGATTGAAGTGTTGCTTCAAAAAGTGAGCGTGACAGGAAGGTCACGCCACAGATTTAATTATTTTTCAGGCACTTAATAAATGAGTTCATTATTGAAACTTTGAGAACTTATTGTCCACGAGTTCCACAATAAATAAAAAATAACCTGAAAATTGATATTTTCGGTCAGTTTCATGAACGTCCTCCCTTAACCTGCAGCAAGTCTGCTTCATTAATTTCATAATATAAAGTTACGACCCTATTTTATAAATCACCATTACTGTGTTACTTGTGGACGCATGGAGAATTTTACTAATAATGGAGAAACGAAAGTGGGTGGTGGGCAAAAAAGGTTAGCTATCCATGGTCTAATTGTAGCGGCGCACGCCTAGAATTTTACATCACATTCTCAAGTGATTACTGTAAAACTTCGTGATTTTTTAATTTAAGGAATAAAAAACACTAAGCTCTAATTCGTAGGATTTGGTAATTAATAAGTAAAATTAATAAAAGTACCAATTTATATTTCAGTTTTATGTGCAACGCGGGAGCGGCCGAGAGATGATACATACAACAACTGAAAAGAAAAGTGAGGCACATACAAGACGTGGCCGGATTTCATTGTAACTTCATGCGCATACACACCATCGGCAGGCATGTAAATGATTAGATCTGCATTATCTCACAGGTCCAATGGCCACTAGAGTGCATTAGCGTTTTTCGTTTTTATTGTTGCTACCAGACCTCATACAGTATCTATGGGGCTTGAACTGCGTCAGATATTGGGTTATCAATGGAAACGACACACAGATTCCGCCTACTTGTGTGAGAAAGCATTATCACGCCCGACAGAATGGGAAAGGAGCCTGAATGTGGATCTCCATTTGGCCGGCTGATCAGATCGTGCAATATGCAAATTTGGGAAGCATTCGGACGTGACTGTGACTTGATGCGGGGCTGCAGGAGAACGTAAGGGCAAACGTGTTCGTCGTCGAGGTTGCTGTTGATCACGACTGACCACCGCAATGGAGGATGGCAACAGTGTGGACCAGCACCTCGCACTCCATCACATCCGAGCCTGCCTTGAGGGAATAGGCAATACACTTCCTGCAGTATTCTGCGCTATCCCGCTCCATTGGTCGGAGAGTAGAGCAGCCAGACTAGGAAGTTTCCGTCTCACGCGTAGACTGCCGTTAACGCCACAGCATTAATGGCTGTGTTCGGAGTTGTCACGTAACTGGTAAGCATGTGCTGCTGATGACTTGGCTAGCAACCGTCAGTGAGTACGACGGCGACTTGCAGGAAGATGCCATTCTTCAAATGTTTCGGAGATGCACAGCGATAGTTCAAAAATGGCTCTGAGCACTGTGGGACTTAACATCTGTGGTCATCAGTCCCCTAGAACTTAGAATTACTTAAACCTAATTAACCTAAGGACACCACACACATCCATGCCCGAGGCAGGATTCGAACCTGCGACCGTAGCGGTCACAGCGGTAGTACTCCTCGAGTCATGGTGTGGAAAGCCGTTGGGTATGACTTCAGGTTAAGGCTGGTAGTGTTTGAAGGAATTCTGGCGGCACAGCGGTACGTCATGAACGTTCTGCGTCCTCATGAATTACTATAGTATTGCGCTGCCATTTATCAACAAGAAAATGTTCGTCCACACACGGCCCCTGCCGCTATGAACTGCCTAAGTGAAGTTGTGATACTCCCGTAGCCAGCAATATCCACAGCTCTATCCCATATAGTTGTAAATGCAAATGTCGTGTGACTAGGGCCTCCCGTCGGGTAGACCGTTCGCCGGGTGCAAGTCTTTCGATTTGACGCCACTTCGGTGACATGCGCGTCGATGGGGACGAAATGATGATGATTACGACAACACAACATCCAGTCCCTGAGTGGAGAAATACTCCGAACCAGCCTGGAATCGAACCCAGCCCCTTAGGATTGACATTCTGTAGCGATGACCACTCAGCTACCGGGGGCGGACTCCAGATAGATCATGTGTGGGACGTCAACTCCGTCCTAGTGCCAGTATCTGGGATATGAATATCACAACAATTTTGGGACAACTCTACTCAGAAGAGGGTACAACGGCTTTACTACACCCTTCCCAACCGAATCTGTGCCAGAGGGGGTGGAACGTCACACTGACTGGCCTCATACTGCCAAGTTCTCTGTGCAACACGGCTTTGCTGACCTTGGAGCCGCTACTTATCAGACAAGTAGCTGCTCAGTGGGCACCACTAGGTTGCGTGGGCCCCTGTTCAGTCCTCACACCATGGAAAAATCCCTGGCAATACTGGCAATACGCGGTTTTCTTTGCGGCGAGATCTATTTACGAAATTTCAATCACCAACTTTCTCTTCCGAATGCGAAAATATTTTGTTGACACCCACCTATGTAGGGAGAAATGATCATCATAATAAATAAGAGAAATCAGAGCTCGAACGGAAAGATTTAGGTGTTCCTTTTTCCCACGCGCCATTAGAGAGTGGAATGGTAGAGAAGTAGCATGGAAATGGTTCGATGAACCCTCTGCCAGGCACTTAAGTGTGAATCGCAGAGTAACTGTGTAGATGTAGATGTAGATGTAGATTAACCACTATCCTTCACATGACAGTCATCTGTACTGACCACACTCCTACGGAAGCGGACAATGATACATAGGTACAGAGATATTTTCTCTTATGATTGTGAGTTGATACGTAGTTGTATTTAAAAACTACTAACTGTTGCCAAATTGGAACCTTCCGTTAAAACCTAGTGTTTGTATGAACCCGAATGCCCTGACACGCTGGTATACGCTTGTAAAATGAGGTCGGCCGTTACAACACGCCAGTGTCTGGCAACTTAACGTTGCAGGGGTGCACTTCACCAATTGTTGCAAACATAGTTACATTGGCCATAAAAAGTAGTGCCACTTTGGTCTGCCGACTGCTTTCTTTGGAGCGCAGAGATTTTAATAGCACCGAATACGAACAGCGGCGGTTACTTTTTGGGCCACCATGCATAAGTCTACAACCGTTTTCCCATAGGTATAGTCAGCCTCCGAATCACAAAGACCAACAGTCCGGCGGTGTACGTTTACTTGTCTCAGTTTACAACTCTTCCATGTGAATCCTGCATCTTGCCAACTGCTCTTTTTCTATTGGTTACTTGAACCTTTTGTTGCTGATGCTGTTGTTGTTGTTGGTCTTACGTCCAAAGACTGGTTTGATGCAGCTCTCTATCCTCCTCTAACCTGTAAAAGCCTCTTTATTGTTGAATGGCTACTACAAACCTATATCCTTATGAATCTGCTTACTTTATTCACCTGTTGGTCTTTCTCTACGATTTTTATCCACCACACTTCCCTCCAGTACTAAACTGGTGATCCATTTATGTCTCAGAAAGTGTCCTATCAACCGATGCCTTCTCCTAGTCAGTTTATGCCACGGATTTCTTTTCATCCCCAATTTCGTTCATTAGTTCCTCATTAGCTATGTGATTTACCTATCTGATCTTCAGCCTTTTTCTATGGCACCACATTTCAAAAGCTTCTATTCTCTTCTTCTCTAAGCTGTTTATCGTCCATGTCCCATTTTCAAACTTGGCTGCACCCCCATACAAATACTTTCAGAAAAGACTTCCTGACTCTTAAATCTACACCGAAACGCCAAAGAAACTGGTACAGGTATGCGCATTCAAATAGAGAGTTATGTAAACAGGCAGAATACGGAGCTGCGGTCAGCAACGCCCATACAAGGCAACAAGTGTCTGGCGCCGTTGTTAGATCGGTTACTGCTGCTACAATGGCAGGTTATCAAGATGTAAGTGAGTTTGAACGTGGTGTTATAGTCGGCGCACGAGAGAGGGGTTGAAATGGCTCTGAGCACTGTGGGACTTAACATCTGTGGTCATCAGTCCCCTAGAACTTAGAACTACTTAAACCTAACTAACCTAAGGACATCGCACACATCCATGCCCGAGGCAGGATTCGAACCTGCGACCGTAGCGGTCCCGCGGTTCCGGACTGAGCGCCTAGAACCGCTAGACCACTGCGGCCGGCCGAGCGAGGGGACACACCATCTCCGGGGTAACGATTAAGTGAGGATTTGCCCGTATGACCATTCCACGAGTGTACCGTGAATATCAGGAATCCGGTAACACATGAATTCTCCGACATCACTGTGGATGGAAAAAAAATCCTGTAAGAACGGGACCAACTTCGACTGAAGAGATCGTTCAACGTGACAGAACTGCAAACCTTTCTCAAATTGCTGCAGATTTCAGTGCTATGCCATCAACAAGTGTCAGCGTGCGAAGCATTCAACGAAACATCAGCGATATGGGCTTTCGGAGCCGAAGACCCACTCATGTACCCTTGATGACTGCACGACACAAAGCTTTACGCCTCGCCTGGGCCGGCCGCGGTGGTCTCGCGGTTCTAGGCGCGCAGCCCAGAACCGCGCGACTGCTACGGTCGCAGGTTCGAATCCTGCCTCGGGCATGGATGTGTGTGATGTCCTTAGGTTAGTTAGGTTTAAGTAGTTCTAAGTTCTAGGGGACTGATGACCATAGCTATTAAGTCCCATAGTGCTCAGAGCCATTTTGCCTCGCCTGGACCCGTCAACACGATCATTGGTCTGTTGATAACTGGAAGTATGTTGTCTGGTCGGACTCATCTCATTTCAAATTGTATCGAGAGGATGAATGTGTCCGGGTTTGGAGACAACCTCATAAATCCGTGACCCTGCATACCAGCAGGGGATTAATCAAGCTGGTGGAGGCTCTGTAATGGTGTAGGGCGTCCACCTGAAGTGATATACGACCCCTGATACCTCAAGATACGACCCTGACAGGTGACACGTAGGTAAGCATCCTGTCTGATCACCTGCATCCGTTCATGTCCATTGTGCTTTCCGAAGGACTTGAGCAATTCCAGCAAGACAATGCGACGCCCCACACGTCCAGAATTGCTACAGTGGCTTCAGGAACAGTTTGCTGAGATGAAACACTTCCGATGTCCACCAAACTCCCCAGAAATGAAAATTATTGAGCATATCTGGGATGGCTTTCAACGTGCTGTTTAGAAGAGATCTCCAACTCATCGTGCCCTTAGGGATTTATTGACAGCCTTGCAGGATTCACGGTGTGTATTCCCTCCAGCACTACTTCAGACATTAGTCGAGTCCATGCCACGTTGTGTTGCGGAACTTCTACGTGCCCGCGGGGGCCCTGCACTATAGTAGGCAGGTGTTCCAGTTTCTTTGGCTATCAGGGTATATTCGATGTTAACAAATTTCTCTTCTTCAGAAATGCTTTTCAGGCCATTGCCAGTCTATGTTTTATTTCCTCTTTACTTCGGTCATCGCTAGTTATTTTGCTGCCCAAATAGCAAAACTCATCTACTACTTTGTGTCTCGTTTCCTAATCTAATTCCTTCAGCAATCCCCGATTTTAATTCGACTACATCCAATTATCCTTGTTTTGCTTTTGTTGGTGTTCATGTTATATCCTCCTTCCAAGACACTGTCCATTCCGTTCAGCTTCTATTCCATGTCCTTTGCTGTCTCTGACAAAATTACAATGTCATCTACAAAGCTCAAAGTTTTTATTTCTTCTCCTTCTCATGCCTATTCCAAATTTTTCTTTGACTGCTCAGTGCACAGATTCAATAACATCAGGAATAAACTACAACTGTGTCTCACTCCCCTCTCAACCGAGTCTTCCCTTTCATGCCTCTCGATTCCTTTAACTGTCGTCTGATATCTTTACGAATTGCAAATAGTCTTTCGCTCCCTGGTTTTTACCGGTGCTTGATCTTAATGACAGTGCAAGAGCTATGGGCAATGGTAATTGCCTCTGAAAGTAAATAGGAAGCTGATGGCTGAAGTCATGATCGGGACAGGAAGCTGTGAGGCAGGTGGCTATTTTAATAAAGAAAGGCAGCAACGGTTGGAGACCTCTTACAAAGCTATAATCAAACAAGCGACATGCCGATATTGCATATCTTTAATATGGCCGTTGTGGTGCTATGATGAAAGTATGAAAACTTAGTATCAAATTTTAAGAGCATTCCGCTTAAAGGGTAGAGAAGAAAACACTCTAGAAAAAATTTGGATGAACAGGTCGTGACCACTGGTTGAAAAAAAAAAAATACATGATACCTGCTAATGGCGTATTTATTACAAAGAGGGGACATTTGCAGGTAGCAGCGAAGATGTGGGTAGATTCTGCTGTCGTAATCGAAAGTCGGGAGTAGTGCTAGTAAGAGATTAACCAAGGAGCGGGGCGTCTTCACTTTGCGACTGACCACAACAGTGCGCTGACAGAGCATCGGTCAGACCAGTAGGGACCTCAACAGGCTCGCCAAACGGTTGACAGTGCTTTGTCCGGTCATGCCGCGTTCACTTCAGGTCCTACGTAAAATCTCTTGGCAGGTAGTTTGCAGCCGTGTAAAGAATGGTCAATACGATTTTCAGTGACTAGTTCGAGTTAAATTGTATTTAGCTCTGAATGCTTTCAACGTAAAGGCAGACGGAACATCAGCTCTCAAGGTAATGTAGGTTAAGTGTCGTGAGTGTACAAAACACAATACTGCATGTATAAATATGCAATTACCCTATTAGCAGAAGGTGTTACACAGTGAAGGTTCAAAAGTGTGCCTGCAAGAAGCCAAATAAATGTATGTACATTAAATGAAAAAGATATGCTGTCTGCAAACTCCGCTTACTCTCGATTTGATTCTGCAGCGTATCTTGCTGTCTAGCGGTTTCTCGTTACAAACAGCCTTTTAAAAGTAATGTATGCATCCCTAGACAACTGTTGAGATTTCCACACTCACTGTTGCATTAAAAGGATGTAACCATGTGAATTTATTGGTAGGGGCACAAACATCCTGCTTGTCCCAGTAGTACATGCAACATAAGATGGATCGTCAAAGAATATATATCTCGCTTTATCATGCTACCGCAGGAGGCTGTCGAATGCGGGAACAAGACGTTTTAGTACGAAATTTCTCTCTACACCGAAGAGTGTTGTTAGGAATGACATTCGATTTAGATCAAACTAGCGATACTATTAATATAATATTTCTTGTCACAAACTAACTAAAAGATACCATAATAATAAAATTCCTGAAATTGTTTTATAGTTAGGTGAATTTTCATTGTAGAATTTTAAATTACACGCTGATGAGAATGCCGAACGAAATAATTATCTTGATGATGCATATACGATATTTCTACGTTATTACTGCGCTCACCGGAAAAAATTTCCACCTGTTTTTTCGGCTGTAATCTTGCCGTCTGTAGTTGGCACACTGGAAACCTGCAGTGGAACCTGATTTGCATTTCAGGTGAAAGTTCCAATTGCCCTTGAAAATGACGCGTTCGGTAATCGAACGTTCCACGCTTGGTTCAACAAAAACGCAAATAAAAATCTAGCTGTGGTACACGAGGAACGTTTTAAAGTTGTCTGTTAAGTCCATAAAAATTGTTTCAAAGCTGTCAGGCTGCTACCACAAAAAAATCGTATGTACTAAATGAGAAGTACTAGTCATCAAAAATCTACAGGATATATGGCCTGCCCTGCGCGGCATTCAGGCGGAAGATTACATAATCTGTGAATTATGTATTTCAGGTAGAGTTACTTCGATACCAGTGAGACTACATTCTGAAAAATATAAGCAGCCTGCCGAATGAAAAACGCCAAATTCGACCACAGACAGTATCATGGGACAGCGTTATTTGTTGTAATCAAAATTTCTGGATGTCCAAATAGATTTCTTACAACAAAGTACTGACATCCGTGAGAGTGTACTATTCTTGAATTTATAACTTAGCCGACTCTATCTCATGATTCTTAATCGTTCATTAGAATAATACACAGTCCAGTCACATTAATGTGAACATTCCTATGATCGACGTCAACGTGCAAAAACCACTCACAGGTGACAGTGGCAGCACTGGCAGTGGAAGGTATACATAAAGCGTGTCCGGGCGAAGCGGAAAACAGTGCAGACGTTGTCGTAATGCGGATACAGGGTGACCTATCTGATGTCGAAAAGGGTACCATCATTGGCTTTTGGGCCTAGGTTGAAAGCATTCCCGAAATGGGTAAGTTTGTAACTGTTGGCGTGCCGCCTGGTTAGAGTATACCTTGCATGGCGAAATGGCGCTATTCAAAACGGTGCCGAGGTAACTGTGGTGCATCACGGGCCATAAATTACACAGGTGAACGGCGGCTAATAGACGTGCAACTGTTGAGCAATGTACTGCCCAGATGAACCAACGAGCTGTTAACGACTGTTCGGCGAACTTTGCTACGTATTGACCACCGCAGCATGCGCTTGGTTCATGCACCCATGCTGGCTGCTGTTCATCAGCTACTAAAACCGGAATTTGACCGCTAATACCGCAACTGGGACTCCCACTGAGGTAGCCTTTTACGATGAATCACGTTTCATTTTCCATCGGACAGATGGCCGTTGGCGTTACTGCCTGAAACGTCTGAAAGCAAACACTGTGCAACAATCTTCAGAAGGGTACAGGTCGGAGGGCATTCCCCTGGATGTCTACCGCTAAGCGTAGTTCCCACCCTCCCCCAACCTCTCCCCCGCCCCTTCACCCTACACGGTGGCATCTACCAGCAGGACAATGCAATGTGTCACACAGCTAGCAGTGTACGTGCGTGGTTCGGAGGGTACCAGGATGAGTTAACAGTAGCTCCTGGCTACAAAACTCCCCGTCTATATACCCAGTCGAGATCGCCTCGGTCGGGATATTCGCACCACTGATCCTCAACGAAGAAACCTACCGCGGCTGGTCACGGCACTGGAGTCGTCATGGCTCCATACCCGTGATTATACCTTCCAGAACCTCACTGACTGTTATCCTGCACGTCTTGTAGCTACCCGCATTTATTCAGGCTTTTGACAGGTGACTGGGAAGTGTATATAAGAATACTGAATGAAAAAGTAAAGTAAGGTTCGATATGGGAAATGCAAAAATACTCACAACCAATTCTCAGCTTACGTTTCGTGACGAACCGGACCATAGGAGAAAACAAGAATGAATTTACTCTTTGAATGTGGCTGAAACA
Source organism: Schistocerca cancellata (assembly GCF_023864275.1). Lineage (NCBI taxonomy): Eukaryota > Metazoa > Arthropoda > Insecta > Orthoptera > Acrididae > Schistocerca > Schistocerca cancellata. The sequence goes on along the minus strand of NC_064626.1, from coordinate 1,093,966,316 downwards.
CTGGACTCGTATCCAGGAGAAAGAAATTTCATTTCTCTGCCTGACTATGCTGGTTCAGGATTTCATGTAACTTCCCTAAATTTGAAATAGGCCAGTCGCTCTCTGTGTAAGGTGGCTATAATTTCGCACCTTAATAACTCATCCACATACTTTGCCGTGATCTACATTAACGCTTATTGCATGAAAGGTGACGGAGTGTCTTTACTATAAAAACGGCGTAATGAATGATTGGCTATACTAGTAGAGGTTGGAACGCCAGTGGAGATGAAATGGTAGGCAGAACTCAAGCTCTGGGTGGAAGGCCCGCATAGGTGTTGGTCCTGCTTAGACACAGGAAGTAGCTTGACGAACATCGTGGCGCCTGAGCTCTGGTGCACAATAGTGTGACAGCTGGCTGCTATTGTAGTAGAGGCCGGAAGGATCACCGGATAATACTTCCGAACGCTGAAAATCTTGAACGCAGGTGAGAGGAACGAAGAAGCGGCACCTCTGAAACCACGCAGGCTGTGTCATTTCCAAGGATTTTTACTCAGGAGCGTACCATTGTACGATTACAGGTTTTTACTCGCACTGGACGACAGAAGACTAAAATATGGGTGGTCAGCGTTCGGAAGTATCTGTAGAGAGGGGGAATATTCCGTGGTTTCGGGAATTTGATTAGTTTTCGGAATTACGATGGTGGGGAGCCAAGCCTTGCTGGGAAGCCAGCACAGGAGAGACGAGGTCTTCCGTTGTGGGCGTCCGTGTGTGACGGTCGCTCGATATCAGATTTGTTGATACAGACGGATTTGCTATCCTTGCTCTCAGGAGAGTTTATGTTGCGGACCTATACGATTCTGGACTTCACCTCCGGGTTGGAAGTCGTCGTTGAGTACGCAGCATTCAGTAATTGAGAGCACTTCCCCTGCCTATACTTCCGTTGAGACGTAATCTGAACTCCGTCCTTGTTGCCTGGAGTTCGCGTTTCTCGTCTGTAGAACACAGAGAGTAGAAGACACCTTAAAATTAGTCAGAGGACCGCCTTCTGCCGTCCTAATATTTGAAAGAGTTTATTTGTGGCTGGAGTTCTTCCTCGACCTTGTCCAACTGAGTTAGTGCTGCGTCTGCAGTGACCCAGCCGCCTTACGCGATGGCATATGCAATCTGGCAGCATTCATTCTCTTCGGAGACTCTCTATATGGCTACATCAATCGCAGTGGTGTACGCAGAACCGGGACCACGTGATGCAACTCCTGTCTCCAGTGCTGGCGGTGAGCGCACTCTCTCGACGCACGTCTCTCCCTGATGCACCATCAAGGGAAGCTGCTATAACTGTCGCCATGCTGACAGTCCGTAGTTCTCCAGACATCGGCGCAATGTCCTTGTGGATACCTATCTCCCTACAAACAAGCCCTTTACCCGACGCAATGTACGTGATGAAGCTGTACAAACATGCATGGTCGAGCAAACAATAAGTCTCCTTAGTCCGCAGCTCGTGGTCGTGCGGTAGCGTTCTCGCTTCCCACGCCCGGGTTCCCGGGTTCGATTCCCGGCGGGGTCAGGTATTTTCTCTGCCTCATGATGACTGGGTGTTGTGTGATGTCCTTAGGTTAGTTAGGTTTAAGTAGTTCTAAGTTCTAGGGGACTGATGACCATACATGTTAAGTCCCATAGTGTTCAGAGCCATTTGAACCATTTTTTGTCTCCTTTCATGCGCTAGTCGCGTGACTCTTTCAGATACTGAATAGCGATCCTCCTGAACCCTTCAATTCCTTACTGCCATGGCAGCCGTGGTGACCCTACCAGTGGGAACAGCAATATCGCAGAAAGATATAACGCAGTTGCGACAGACCACGATCCTGCCACTGTCGAAGTCCGACACGTACTGGTAAACATTCATCTTTCTTATACGAAACATAAAACGATCTTATTGCAAACAAACAACATTCAAATACAAATTATGAATGAAAAACACATTGCGGAATCTTTTCTTCTATACAGATTGTAAGTGGTGTAACTCCTATCTACTTTGTGTGGTTCCATTTTCAGTGCTAATCATTTTCATATCCAATCATGTACACCGATTGACAAACAAAGTGAAACACTCAGGAGAGGAAAGTCAAGGAAATGAAACTTCAAGTTTTGTGAAGGTGTGTGATATTATATCAGTGATTACAAAATCGAGTAAAACTACAAAGAAGTTGATAGTATGAACCCACTTATCAGTATACCGTTGCACACCCTCTGGTCTGCGGGCATGCACTGATTCGGTTGAGAAGGAGGATGTCACAAAGTCGTTGTATCCTCCCCTGGGGCATACTGGCCTGCAATTGTTGTAGCCGGTTATAAATATCTGGTGTATTGGCACTGGGACGTAGCTGACGTCCGAGCTCGTCCCACACAATTTCTATTGCTTACGTATCTGGGGATCTTACTGGTCAGCAGACAGAAGACAGAGAAATGTGCCGTATGTGGACGAGCATTATCCTATTGAAAAATTGCACCACCATACTGTCGCACGACAAATAACACATGAGGACTCAGGATGTCCTTGACATGCTCCTCCACCATCAGAGTTCCCTCAACACTACCAGCCGTGGCCTGAAATCATACCCTATGGCTCCCTACACCATGACATCAAGTATGCTCAGCTGAAACGATTAGCATTTCAGTCACCTCGGTTCAGCATGTGTGCTGTTGCCTAATAGACAAAATATCCGCGCCGCCCCTGTGACCGAACGGTTCTAGGCGCTTCAGTCTGCAACCGCGCGACCGCTACGGTCGCAGGTTCGAATTCTGCCTCGGACATGGATGTGTGTGAAGTCCTTAGGTTAGTTAGGTTTAAGTAGTTCTAAGTTCTAGCGGACTGATGACCTCAGATGTTAAGTCCCATAGTGCTCAGTGAGATTTGAACCAACCACTAGGTCCGCCATGGGGCCTGATAACTTATTCCATGTGTGATGGCATCGATGCGTATAAGGCACGAATGGCGTCCTGTGACAGAGCCATCCATCACCTGGTTCCAAAGTTCATCTGTGGTTATTGGCAATGGATCACAGCATTGCACGCGTCATATCATCCTATCACTTAAATTTCGACTGATGACAAGTCGGGTGACTTGGCGGTCCAGGGCAAAAGGCTGACATCCCGTGAACCAAGATGGCACGTGTTCGTGCAGCAACATGTGGTCGACCATTGTCTTGCTTGAAAACGGCGTCCGGGGTGTCACGCAGAAAGATTATGGCTACGGCTCACAGGATGTCATTCGTATTGGTCACACTGGTGACAGTGCCCCGGACACGCACCAGCTGTGCTTTGTGGTTGTACCCAATAGCAGACACGCGATAAGGCATTGTGTTGTCTCTGTATGTCTTGCGCAAATACAATCACTGTGAAGCCACTCCCCGCGGCCATCATTTTCAAACAAATGGAATTTGGATTCGTCCGAAAACTCTAGCTGATGCCATTCCTGTCCGTAGTGGCGTTGTTCCATACACCATTGCCGTGTAGCAAGTTTCTGCACATTCGTCAGAGGCAGGCGGAGATGTGGACGACATGCACATAACTCAAGCCGCAAAAACGTCGACAGATACCCCTGATAGTGTACGATGTGTTACGCTTTTCAGCTGCAGCGCCAGAGCAAAGGAGGACGAATATCTATCCTGCAGTACCATTCCGATGAGGTGTGGATCTTCTCAGAGGGTGGGCTGGGTGGTCCGACCTCACCCATCTCGTCGTTCTAGGGCCTTCCGAGAACCATGCTGCACACACCCATGGCACTACCGAAATCATCCGTCCTACACGAACAGCAATTACCCGAATGCCGGCCGCTGTGCCCGAGCGGTCCTAGGCGCTTCAGTCCGGAACTGCGCCGCTGCTATGGTCGCAGGTTCGAATCTTGCCTCGGGCATGGATGTGTCTGATGTCCTTAGGTTAGATAGTGTTAAGTAGTTCTAAGTCTAGGGGACTGATGACCTCAGATGTTAAGTCCCATAGTGCTTAGAACATTTGAACCATTAATCGGATGGATGCATCATATTCTCTCATGCCAATAATGCGCCCTATTTCAAACTGAATGATTTGATGGTACAGTCCGCGAATACGACTGAGAGGCATCCTGCACATCTGCTAGAGTCACACTGATCATTTACTTTAAGTTTACAGAGACAACGAGACCCGCAGGCACATTTTACCGGCAGTGGGAGCTGCGCCACGGTATCAGTGTTGACCTTGAACTCGATGGCCGACATGGTTCATGTGCTAATAATTTCTGCAGAACATACTAATGTACAGTTGTGCTCAAAAGTATCCGAACGACCTGAATTGCATTTCGCCTGATTCGCATGCAACCCGCATAACGTAGCTCTCTAGCAGGTCCTCTGATCACTCCTTCGTACAGTCGTTTGACTATTGAAAATGGTTCTAACAAGTCACCACTAAAAACACTGCTCTGTTTCGCAGTAACTCAAGATGTAAAGTAATACCACGATACTACAAATATCAGGGAACCCCTTATCACAGATAAGACTGTCCTTAAGGCTTGAAAGCTCACATTTATTACAATAAATGACATACCTGAAATGTTACCACTCTCATTATTACGTAACATAGGTAATGCACGTAGTACTTTTGTCGTATTCATGATTTCCTCTTCAAAGTAACATACCGTGCTTATTATGTAACTCACAATGACATTAAAAATTTTAGGTTATTCACTAGCTGCTAGTTGAGATATGTATGAACTTCAAATGACACGACGAACCGTCTCGTTCTGCATATGGATTCAAACCCAGGTCATGCAAACTAAGCAAGTATTTCGTGACGGACGGAAGCTAACAGTCATTCCTGATTAGGCATACAGAGAGTGATATACCTCGATTTTAGGCAGTAACAGTTAGCAATATCAGCTTTAAATTACATAACGCAAACATTTTTAACGGACGCGATTTCCTACCCAGCTTCTACTGTCCCTGTTAGCGAACTACGAGAGATGTTAAATATTGCTTCTTCAAAAGCAACTTACTTGAAATGCCGTGAGGTAAAGCTTTGTGTTGGACAGGGATTCGAACCCAGAACCTAATCGGAATGATATCGAAGCACAATCAACTGTGACATATCGGATTTTCTCGGCAGTAGCTAGATGTTCTAACTGAAATGACGAGACGAAACATTAAGTTTTTCCTTCCCAGGACTCCAACCCGGCACCTATCGCTGTTATATTCTAGAGAAAAAGAACGTTAAATATGGGTTTGTTGCACCAGCAGTGACATGTGAACATGTTTGAACTAAAAATAATATGACAGAGAGTTCAGTGCTGACTGGGAATCGAACCCCACACATATCGTTGATGACTACACACAAAGAGACGTCAGCTGCCGAATTTTTCTCCACCAGTAGCTCGGAATAACATCTTGAACTTACAGTGATCTCGGAAATAGTTCTGTGTCTCACTGCGAGACAAAACCGTCAGATATCGTTAGTGTTGACAACGATTGAAAATGCATTAAAAATCGAAATTATTGTCCACCTGCAGATAGGTGTTGTCACGCTAGAGCTTTATAATGCATAATGAAATCTTTAGTGCCGGGCCAGGATTCGAACCCATTCGCGCGCAATATGTGGAGATGTTGAGGAATCTGCAGTTTTGAACAGACAACAAATTGTAGCTGAGCTCTATTGTCACGAAGGGATCAAATTCCGCGTTAAGGGCGGTCGAGTTGCATTCCCAGTTCAGAACCAATTTTATCGACATACAGAAGCTCAGATAAAAGATGGAATAAGTGTCCTGTGACCCTACATAGCGTTTGTTTCGTCACTAGAAATAAATAACGAGTATAAGAAATGTTACTGGTGATAGAGTTTCTACATGTCGTCACTCCAGACTTTATTGTGGTTAAACCTAACGTCTACTTGGTAGAGAAGGAATACCATTTTTAATACGAATTTCACACCACAATGCCACTACATCTTCTTCACTTGGTGTAGCCAGAAGAGAATGGAATCTGTCTCTCCCTATCAAAAATCATTGACGGAAGTTGGAATCGAACCCAGACCATAGGTATATGAACCTATCATCAGTCCAACAGACCTCCAAATCCTATTCTCTATGGCTCATTTTTCTATCGTAGCTCCGTTGCGCCACACTGGATGAGAATTCTGACAAACAGGCTCCCTGTAGAAATTTGCAGCATGTTCAGTAAATACATTTACTTGGTTGACCGAATCACCATGAACTAGCTGCCTCAGCTACCCAGTGCATACATTATTTCCTAATCACCGAAATAAAATCACATAACTGCAACCTACACAGACCTGTCAACAGTGTACGATGCAGAAATTTAAACAGGAAGTGTTCCTTCCCACTTGAGCTACTCTATTGCGCTATCTGTTTGTTGAAAACGTCGTGCAGTGCAAAAGAAAAGCTGTAACTGTTTGTCTCTCAGAAGTCTAGACCCGGCCATATGCATTATCTCACAGCACTGTGAAATGCAGTAGTTCTGGAAGAGTTGTACTGAGTTCTGGAGCTGTTGTAGCTATGTGTCAGTTAGTAGCGTAATAGTAAGTGCTCTGCACCCTAGATAAGATGTCGTGATTTCGACTACATTCGATGCTACATTTTTTAAAATGTAATTCTGCTGTCTGCTGAAGTTATAAATCTAATGGAAATTTGAACATAATTCCCTTCACGTCTAACCCAAAATAGTCGCATGTGGAAAAAGGGCTAACTTCTGCGACATTGTGTTCTTTTCAGATTTAATACACAGCCGGGCAGCAGATGCATGTCGAAACTTTTGTATTATGTATGGGGAGAGCGCATAGTGCCATAATACGCCAGAAAAGTATTTTCTACATTAGCTGTCGTGTGGTAGTGGCATTTTATTCTTCTTCAAACCTTGTTTGACAGCTTTAACTCAGAACAAGTTTTCTACTTGCATGCAGTCAATAAAATGCATGTGCATTGTCAGACTGTTACAGATAACATCAGAGAATTCGCATATAACGTTGATGATTAATTTCTCACTCGTGTTTACTGTTGTTTTAACAACACTAAAGGAAACCTTGCGAAAATTGTGCACTGTATTATAAGAAATGAAATAAAACTACCCGTGATAACCTTGCGGAGAATGTCTGTTTTAATAAAAGTGAGTATCTGTATACAAGCGTGCCTCCATCGACACGAATTAGTAAAATACTACTCACTTAGATTTTGATTGGGTCTGTGTTTAACTGGTATGCTGTGTCATGCACAAGAGGTATACAAATGTAGCATTTCATAAATAAAGTTATGTATTCCTAGAAACCCAAAATTTGCTTGTCAGCAGTGGAAAGAGGCGTTACCTGTTGCGCAGCATTGTAAGTTTTTCACCATTGCACTATGAGCCGAAAGTATTTTCTTGCGATTTCCTTATCGTTGTTTGATCTGACTGCTTGTAGCTCTTTCACAGAAGGGATAAAAATGTTACACTCAGTGAGACTGGAACTGCTAACCATTACAGACGCTTTTTCACAGGTCACCATATTACCAGAGAGCTGGCGAAGATATATGTGCCTCAGCTTCCTCTTACGAGACCAATAGTGGCTAGAACCCGTAAACCGCTATTTAAAGGCCGAGATTAGTTGCGATTTCCACGTGCAACTACTTTCCTGGGCTGAAAACCGTAAATTTACCATCTTTTGTTACACCTCAAGCGATAATAACTCAGATTATTCAATGGAAATCACAGGTAAAATCAAGTGAACTTTGAAGCTTATTTCCTTGCACACCAGGAAGTAACTCGTCGATACAGAGTTGCCAAACATACCTTGCCTTGTTGCCAAATCTCAGTTACAGTACCAGCAGGAAGAAGACGAACCGATGTGATCCTACAGCGGGCTCGGGCTGGGAAGGGACCATAGCTGGTGTCTCCAAGTCACGGCTGCTACGGCCTGGAATACGTAATGCGTCTAATTCGCATTTCGTAGCTAGGTTTAGAGACTAGAGCGTAGTTACTAATAATACTCAGAACGTTTTCGTGCCTCGCCGATAGTCGAGCACAACAAACAAATAAAAATAAAAAAAGAATATGTGTGTGTGCGTGTGTGTGTGACAGAGAGAGAGATAAAAATCAAAAAGAATGAGAGAGTGAGAGAGTAAAAAATTGTTGTAAAGAAATTGAATCATGGTATGTAAAGAAATCTTTCACTAAGATGACACGTTCCACATCATTACGAAATGTCGCATTTGTGATCTATGGAGCAAGAATTAATCTAATGTATTGTAATCTAACCTAATCATATCATATTGATGACTAGTCATGAAGAGTCATTAATTACCGAAACTTTTGCCAATACCAGTAACCAAATGTAAACTTGAAAATAAAAGACGACAATTTTTGTAATAAGCTGGGGCTCCTATCAAGACCCTTTCGTCCCTGTTAACTAACCACGAAAGATGTCTGATATACCTCCATTCTGAAGTAACAAAGTGTGAATGCATTTAAAGATGAAGTGTATGATGTGAAGTTCTGTGACGGAGATACGAACCCAACACGTAATGGGATTGTTAACTAAGTAAAATCAAATGTTACGTATTGGTTTTTCTTACCACCTGCTAGGTGTTTGAATCTAAAATAAGGATACAAACTTTTGTGCCTAAGCGACAATCGAACTGCACACCTACCGTGCATCTACGAATATAGCTTAAGTATCAGTTGCTTACTCACCAACAGTAAGATGTGTGCGTGTCACAAAGTAACAAGGTAAGTGTTTTATTCATATATATTTTGTAGGAAACTGTAATCATGATGGAAGATTATATACCTGAATGTTTGACACAACGCTGCATATTAACCAAACCCCGCGCCTCCTCTCCATATCCTCCTATGACACGAGCACGGGATTCTCCTCACATACCGCTACAGAGCTGTTCCTCACACAGCTGAGAATTGGCAACATAGTCACAAACATTACGCAACACTGTGACAGTGCAATCACTTCCGCGTATGGTACTGAACTGACTCGCTAAATTCACTTGATATTCCTTTTCCATTTGAATGCCTCATGCTATATAATCCTCATGTAAACTAAGACACTGAGATAGAAAATTCAATTTTTTGGCTAAAGAAATGCTATTCTTCTCGTAAGTGACAACTTTTATTATCTTTCACGATTCGTTATGAGGCTGAGCGCCCAATACCATGATGAGAGTGGCGTGCAGCCAGCAGTGTGTCCGTTGCCCGGTGGTACCGCCCGTGTCTCGTGTCACAGCGGCTCAATCAGTCGTCAGTTCGGACTGTAGTAGGGGCCAGCGTGTGCGAGCTTTTTTTTGTGATATATTTTATGGTGCTGCGAATTTCCAGAAAAAAAATCAGAAACGAAATCTGAAGAAAACCTTTACACATCAAATCCTCTTGGTAGCTCGACTCAGTAAGTTGTGTTAGTGGTCATAGATCTCAACTTTCTGACTGCCAAGCTGCTTCACAGTACCAGTGTCTCTGAAGAAATTCGAATCGACCATCAACGATACGAATTTCAATATTGTTCTTCACTTAAGACTCACGTGCCAGGGTGATAAGTATGAAGGAAATGAACCTCTTGATTACTATAGGGCTTCTATGCTAAATTTCCACAGTAGCAATTAAGAACTCTCTGCAGACATTTGCTAACAGCAGCTCTAGTAACTTACTTTTTCTCTGGGTTGCTTCAAATATGGGCAATTTTGTCGCCTTAAATCCAATTGAATATTTTAAATATCACTTGTGAACAGTGTTCACTTCTCCATTAATTAATGTATGGACCTCAAAACAAGCAGTTTGCCTGAGTAGCTATAGAGCAGGTTCTGAAAGGTATTGACACAATCTTTCGCATCCGTTTACCATAGGGAATCAAAGAAAGAAACGAAACACATTACATTGCATTTAATCTCTGTGCCTTGACTAACACACATGAATCCATGACAAAAATAAATTATTTGAAGAATCTCCTGTGACGCTTTAATTATAGCGCACTGGATCAGAAACAATGAAATTAATTCTGTGCCACATTGATCGTTGCATTCTAGAGTAAGAAAATAATCATCAAATTAAAACGATTTTTTGCCTCCATTGCTATCAGGTGTGAAACACAAATCATAGGCAGATTTTATGGGTCATCACTCAACAACATTAAAGCATTTTACATGGTCGAAAGTTTGGAGTGGAGCAGACATTGTCGGCAGAAGGCGAGACAGTGCAGTGCCTCAGCCCCCGCTGGTAGGCAGAAAACGGGTCCCAGAGAACTCAGACGCAAGTGGTGTTCAGAGGCAGATGGTCTGCCAAGAAGTCTCTCGCTAAAACATTGTTGAACCAAACCGTTATAATCTGTGTGACAGAAAGCGAAATATATTGTAGATTCGCTTGAATTACATTGATAGCTTCAGCACTGAGAGGAAAGGGGCTATAAAAATTTTGTCGACGTGTGCTTTCGGTTGCCCGACCCCATACTAGCTAATCTCGCGTTTTACCTAAAGACTACGGTCGTAGTCAAGAGTAATGTACTAAGACTGCAGTCAAGACTTCCTCTGGGAAGTACCGCAGTCTACAATGTTGTCAGATCGAGCATATTGCCGGACATAGGATTCTGAGAGGAGCACTACTGTATTGTCCACCTTACGTGAATGACTCAGCTGTTAATTTTTTGGTCTAAGACTGTATCTATAACACATATTGCACGCTGAAGACCCAGAAGAACTAAAAAAAAAACAAAAGTAGTGTGTGAGAGCAACGTTAACTATAGCGTTCTAAGTATTCATAGTGTTGTATACGGGTGTGTAAATGCCTTCGAATGCCCACTCAAGAAAGACAAGGATACACAGTCTAGGTTCAATATTATAAATACGCCTCAGTTTGTGGATGAACTCAGACTTAGGTTGATAATCATTTTGAATATTTAACATTGCTGTACCCATTGGTGTTAAACTCGTTTTCAGCCAACGATTCCCACAGCTACAGGAGCACTACTTGTGATACCTCTTAGACAAAATACTTACGCAGCGCTATCAGACGAAAAGATCAACCTGACACAAACTGTGGGAAGTTTGTTTCACAACCTTCGTACCTGGACAATGAGCTGTTTCCTGTTTGAAATATCTGTGAACGTTGCTGCTTAAGACGATTTAGGAAGAAACTAAATTCCTTCAGCTACGACAATGTTTAAAGAAATCGTCTTAACGGCACTAATTCATGGTTTGTGAATCGTTTACCCGCCGTACTCTGCCGCATTTCATGGTTGGAAGGCAAAAAACTTACTCACAAATTTCACAGAAGGAAAAGGGGGGCGAAATGTCTCCCGCTGGATGGTCATGTTGTTTAAATGATTACAGAATCAGGTAAAACGAACTGTCTGGTTGTTAGTATAAGCACATTACTGTTGTCAGTATGATGTTGCACTGCCCAGGGCCTGTAATGATAAAGGGCCAGTTTAGGTCAGGCATATTGTATAGAGAAGTGGAAGAGAGAGCACCACTAAATTCTACAATCCGTATGCATTACATACACACAGAAATTACTGTTACAGAGTACTTATGGAGCCAAATCACTGAATTTCGTATTTTCCGGTGAGAAAGAGCACTGGTAAACAGTCTTCGCTACAATAGGTTACTTAAACTGGTGTCACTCTGAGCTAGAATTTATGGCCAGCGACTAAATGTAAGGTCAAAGAGTCCGATGTGAGTTTTGCAACTGTGAAATACTTTCCTACGCTATAGAAGCGAATTTTAAATTTGAACTAATATTGCGAAAATTTTGTACGTGAATAGCTTAGAATTAAGATCATTCTGTTTATTGCAAAGGAAAACAATCGATTTTCTAAAACATTGTCTGTCATACACAACTTGAAACAGACCATGTCGACCAAATTATATGGAAGAACTGACAGCGACGTATATCGGAAGGCAGAAAGATCTCTTGCCTTTTGGTTTGGCAGTACTCGATAGCCATTTCTAGGCACAAGTAAATGAAGAAAGGCAGCGCGTTTTTGTTATCAAGTAACGTTTTCATCAATTACTTTAGTTTTAATGTAATCTACGAGTAATTGCTGATGTTTGATATTAAGATGAAAAGGATTCCGTGGACAGGGAAAGAACTTGATCTTGGGAAACTGCTTCTATAACGACCAAAAGGCATTAATGGATCTTCAAGCACATGTGTTCCAGCAGCGGTATGAAGAAAATTATAGTAATAATAACGGTAATAATTGAATTATCCAGTAACTTCACACTTAACAGTGGATTTTCTCGAACTAAGAAATTTGCTGAATTTGTGAAAATTTCAAAATGGCTTCACATCGAGCCTATGATGCCTAGAAGATTCTTTACATCCTGCTGACATGAGAATAGCATAATCCCCACGTCAGAAGCTTGCTTCTACTTAACCATTAAATAGACTCGCATTTTTTCCACCGTGACTAATTTTGTAAGCTAAGCATATCACACTCCTGGGGCTGGGAAATGTAGCCACGATGGTATGGTGGAACGAACTATCACAGATGCGATGCGTGGGTTCAGGCATTTACTCTTAAGAGGCACAAACAGATTTACTTTACGTCTGGTAACCTCAAGAGAAAGACGTTATAATCCAGAATGCGCATTAAACATCACGTTCCTTCATTACCAACTGGGCAGAGCCGGTTTACGTTGGGAAATGACATAGCGGAAGTCATGGTAAACAGAAATACAATCGGCAGTAAAATTACTTACATTACAAAATTTTATTTTATTTGATGAACAGATAGCCATTGAAAGGAACAGGGCTCTTATTTTAATTGTACTTGATTGAACTAGAGACATTGAAAAAATTGTTTGCTGGACTGTGATTCGAATTCGTATCTCCTCTTCCAAGGATCTGAATCTCTCGGAACAGTATCGTTCAATCATTTCGTTCCTTTTCCCAAGACTGCAATCTTCTCTAAGTCTCCTCCAAAGATACGTATGTGGGTCCGAATCCTGATCCAGTTCAAAAATATTCATAATTCCATTTCAAGCCCTATCAGATGCACACCGGCCTGCTAGTGAAATTTAACGTGCATTTTTAATGTTAGTTCATGTGTTACAAACAATCGCAATAGGTGTCGTTATTTCTGGTCAAACACGCACACATCTTACTGTTGATGAGTAAGCAACTGATACTTAAGCTATATTCGTAGATGCGCGGTAGGTGTGCAGTTCGATTGTCGCTTAGGCACAAAAGTTTGTATCCTTATTTTAGATTCAAACACCTAGCAGATGGTAAGAAAAACCAATATGTAACATTTGATTTTACTTAGTTAACAATCCCATTACGTGTTGGGTTCGTATCTCCGTCACAGAACTTCACATCATACACTTCATCTTTAAATGCATTCACACTTTGTTACTTCAGAATGGAGGTATATCAGACATCTTTCGTGGTTAGTTAACAGGGACGAAAGGGTCTTGATAGGAGCCCCAGCTTATTACAAAAATTGTCGTCTTTTATTTTCAAGTTTACATTTGGTTACTGGTATTGGCAAAAGTTTCGGTAATTAATGACTCTTCATGACTAGTCATCAATATGATATGATTAGGTTAGATTACAATACATTAGATTAATTCTTGTTCCATAGATCACAAATGCGACATTTCGTAATGATGTGGAACGTGTCATCTTAGTGAAAGATTTCTTTACATACCATGATTCAATTTCTTTACAACAATTTTTTACTCTCTCACTCTCTCATTCTTTTTGATTTTTATCTCTCTCTCTGTCACACACACACGCACACACACATATTCTTTTTTTATTTTTATTTGTTTGTTGTGCTCGACTATCGGCGAGGCACGAAAACGTTCTGAGTATTATTAGTAACTACGCTCTAGTCTCTAAACCTAGCTACGAAATGCGAATTAGACGCATTACGTATTCCAGGCCGTAGCAGCCGTGACTTGGAGACACCAGCTATGGTCCCTTCCCAGCCCGAGCCCGCTGTAGGATCACATCGGTTCGTCTTCTTCCTGCTGGTACTGTAACTGAGATTTGGCAACAAGGCAAGGTATGTTTGGCAACTCTGTATCGACGAGTTACTTCCTGGTGTGCAAGGAAATAAGCTTCAAAGTTCACTTGATTTTACCTGTGATTTCCATTGAATAATCTGAGTTATTATCGCTTGAGGTGTAACAAAAGATGGTAAATTTACGGTTTTCAGCCCAGGAAAGTCGATGCACGTGGAAATCGCAACTAATCTCGGCCTTTAAATAGCGGTTTACGGGTTCTAGCCACTATTGGTCTCGTAAGAGGAAGCTGAGGCACATATATCTTCGCCAGCTCTCTGGTAATGTGGTGACCTGTGAAAAAGCGTCTGTAATGGTTAGCAGTTCCAGTCTCACTGAGTGTAACATTTTTATCCCTTCTGTGAAAGAGCTACAAGCAGTCAGATCAAACAACGATAAGGAAATCGCAAGAAAATACTTTCGGCTCATAGTGCAATGGTGAAAAACTTACAATGCTGCGCAACAGGTAACGCCTCTTCCCGCTGCTGACAAGCAAATTTTGGGTTTCTAGGAATACATAACTTTATTTATGAAATGCCACATTTGTATACCTCTTGTGTATGACACACCATACCAGTTAAACACAGACCCAATCAAAATCTAAGTGAGTAGTATTTTACTAATTCGTGTCGATAGGAGCACGCTTGTATACAGATACTCAGTTTTATTAAAACAGACTTTCGCCACAAGGTTATCACGGGTAGTTTTATTTCATTTCTTATAATACAGTGCACAATTTTCGCAAGGTTTCCTTTAGTGTTGTTAAAACAACAGTAAACACGAGTGAGAAATTAATCATCAACGATATATGCGAATTCTCTGATGTTATCTATAACAGTCTGACAATGCACATGCATTTTATTGACTGCTTGCATGTAGAAAATTTGTTCTGAGTTAAAGCTGTCAAACAAGGTTTGAAGAAGAATAAAATGCCACTACCACACGACAGCTAGTGTAGAAAATACTTTTCTGGCGTATTCTGGCACTATGCGCTCTCCCCATACATAATACAAAAGTTTCGAGATGCATCTGCTGCCCGGCTGTGTATTAAATCTGAAAAGAACACAATGTCGCAGAAGTTAGCCCTTTTTCCACATGCGACTATTTTGGGTTAGACGTGAAGGGAATTATGTTCAAATTTCCATTAGATTTATAACTTCAGCAGACAGCAGAATTACATTTTAAAAAATGTAGCATCGAATGTAGTCGAAATCACGACATCTTATCTAGGGTGCAGAGCACTTACTATTACGCTACTAACTGACACATAGCTACAACAGCTCCAGAACTCAGTAACAACTCTTCCAGAACTTCTGCATTTCACAGTGCTGTGAGATAATGCATGTCTGAGAGACAAACAGTTACAGCTTTTCTTTTGCACTGCACGACGTTTTCAACAAACAGATAGCGCAATAGAGTAGCTCAAGTGGAAAGGAACACTTCCTGTTTAAATTTCTGCATCCTACGCTGTTGGCAGATTTGTGTAGGTGGCAGTTATGTGATTTTATTTCGTTGATTACAAAATAATGTATGCACTGGGTAGCTGAGGCAGCTAGTTCATGGTGATTCGGTCAACCAAGTAAATGTATTTACTGAACATGCTGCAAATTACTACAGGGAGCCTGCGTGTCAGAATTCTCATCCAGTGTGGCGCAACGACTCTACAATAGAAAAATGAGCCATAGAGAATAGGATTTGGAGGTCTGTTGGACTGATGATAGATTCGTATACCTATGGTCTGGGTTCGATTCCAACTTCCGTCAATGATGTTTGATAGGGAGAGACAGATTCCATTCTCTTCTGGCTACACCAAGTGATGAAGATGTAGTGGCATTGTAGTCTGAAATTCGCATTAAAAATGGTATTCCTTCTCTACCAAGTAGACGTTAGGTTTAACCACAATAAAGTCTGGAGTGACGACATGTAGAAACTCTATCACCAGTAACATTTCTTATACTCGTTATTTATTTCTAGTGACGAAACAAACGCTATGTAGGGTCACAGGACACTTATTCCATCTTTTATCTGAGCTTCTGTATGTCGATAAAATTGGTTCTGAACTGGGAATGCAACTCGACCGCCCTTAACGCGGAATTTGATCCCTTCGTGACAATAGAGCTCAGCTACAATTTGTTGTCTGTTCAAAACTGCAGATTCCTCAACATCTCCACATATTGCGCGCGAATGGGTTCGAATCCTGGCCCGGCACTAAAGATTTCATTATGCATTATAAAGCTCTAGCGTGACAACACCTATCTGCTGGTGGATAATAATTTCGATTTTTAATGTATTTTCAATCGTTGTCAACACTAACGATATCTGACGGTTTTGTCTCGCAGTGAGACACAGAACTATTTCCGAGATCACTGTAAGTTCAAGATGTTATTCCGAGCTACTGGTGGAGAAAAATTCGGCAGCTGACGTCTCTTTGTGTGTAGTCATCAACGATATGTGTGGGGTTCGATTCCCAGTCAGCACTGAACTCTCTGTCATATTATTTTTAGTTCAAACATGTTCACATGTCACTGCTGGTGCAACAAACCCATATTTAACGTTCTTTTTCTCTAGAATATAACAGCGATAGGTGCCGGGTTGGAGTCCTGGGAAGGAAAAACTTAATGTTTCGTCTCGTCATTTCAGTTAGAACATCTAGCTACTGCCGAGAAAATCCGATATGTCACAGTCGATTGTGATTCGATATCATTCCGATTAGGTTCTGGGTTCGAATCCCTATCCAACACAAAGCTTTACCTCACGGCATTTCAAGTAAGTTACTTGTGAAGAAGCAATATTTAACATCTCTCGTAGTTCGCTAACAGGGACAGTAGAAGCTGGGTAGGAAATCGCGTCCGTTAAAAATGTTTGCGTTATGTAATTTAAAGCTGATATTGCTAACTGTTACTGCCTAAAATCGAGGTATATCACTCTCTGTATGCCTAATCAGGAATGACTGTTAGCTTCCGTCCGTCACGAAATATTTGCTTAGTTTGCATGACCTGGGTTTGAATCCATATGCAGAACGAGACGGTTCGTCGTGTCATTTGAAGTTCATACATATTCTCAACTAGCTGCTAGTGAATAACTTAAAATTTTTAATGTCATTGTGAGTTACATAATAAGCACGGTATGTTACTTTGAAGAGGAAATCATGAATACGACAAAAGTACTACGTGCATTACCTATCTGACGTAATAATGAGAGTGGTAACATTTCAGGTATGTCATTTATTGTAATAAATGTGAGCTTTCAAGCCTTAAGGACAGTCTTATCAGTGATAAGGGGTTCCCTGATATTTGTAGTATCGTGGTATTACTTTACATCTTGAGTTACTGCGATACAGAGCAGTGTTTTCTAGTGATGACTTGTTAGAACCATTTTCAATAGTCAAACGACTGTACCAAGGAGTGATCAGAGGACCTGCTAGACAGCTGCGTTATGCGGGTTGCATGCGAATCAGGCGAAATGCAGTTCAGGTCTTTCGGATACTTTTGAGCATGACTGTACATCTCCTGTGAATATGAACATCCTATCTCTAGTCATTCACGGCGTTCTGTTTCTCTGAACGTGAGTGCCTACATTGATATTCCTTTGTAACAAAAATAAAAACATGGTTCAAATGGTTCTGAGCACTATGGGACTTAACATCTGAGGTCATCAGTCCCCTAGAACTTAGAAGTACTTAAACCTAACTAACCTAAGGACATCACACACATCCATGCCCAAACAGGATTCGAAACTGCGACTGTAGCGGTCTCGCCGTTCCAGACTGACGCGCTTAGAACCGCTCGGCTACACCGGCCGGCACAGAAATAAATTTGTAAATCTTATTCCAGTGCTGAATATTAAAGAAGGAAACAATTCGCATTTTAAAAGCTTTTAGTATTGTTCTACATTTAATAAAAATGTGCTAGCCGCTAAAGTGAGTGGACAGAATAGAAATACAGAATTTCTGTTATTTTGTACTGTAATAGTGGAATTTTTTAATTCCAATATGTACAAATTATTTCGCTTTCCATCGGAGAAGTGGGACAGAAATACAGAAAAATCATGCTGGACTGTCACATTACCGTTCTGGAGAACGTGTGGCCCTTAGGTGCTTTTTTATGAAATTGAGCTGTGAAGATCTCCTTCCACCACCAACTGCAGATATAGGTAAAGTGAGGAGGATTCATAAGCTTACCAAACTAATGTGAAAAATGACACTAGAATTTCTTTTTGTAATATAATGAGCTTTGTGGGGAACTTGCAACAGAACGAATGGGTGCTAAAAAGGAAACTACTTCTTTAGGTGAAAGACGAGCCCGATTACATGGTGATTTAATCCAGTAGTTTATGTTTCAAATATATTTATATTAACTAGCGCAATTCTTCATAGTGAAGTCAGTGGTGCGACTTGACCAGCGCAATTCTTCGTACTGAAGTCAGTGGTGCGACTTGACCACACATTTGCGTTTATCTCACAAACGGCTCATTTGCGGACCAATGTAGCGTGGAACGTTTTCGCTTCTGTTGTCGTCTACTTTCATCCGTATCTCTTTTCGCTGCTAATTTTGATACACCCTGTATTCTGTACAAAATTTACACTCCAGCTGCCTTTAGTACTCCTCTCAGCTCGGTGCCCCAAGCGGCTACTTGTTTTGCTTGGGCCTTTTACCGGCATGAGCACACATGATGCCAGTTTACCATGTGGTGTCACAGCCAGACACCACACTTGCTAGGTGGTAGCTTTTAAATCGGCCGCGGTCCGCTAGTATACGATGGACCCGCGTGTCGCCACTGTCAGGATTGCAGACCGAGCGCCTCCACATGGCAGGTCTAGAGACACGTCCTAGCACTCGCCCCAGTTGTACAGCCGACTTTGCAAGGAACGGTTCACTGACAACTACGCTCTCCTTTGCCGAGACGATAGCATAGCCTTCAGCTACTTTTGCTACGACCTAGCAAGGCGCCGTATTCAATTGATATTGAGGTTCTATTAATGTATAATCAAGAGCGATGTTCTACAAATGTGGATTAAAGTTAAGTATTCCAGAAGCTACGTACTTTTCTTTATAGCATTCATTACGTATCCTGTTTCAGACCTCACGCCAGCCTGCGTGAGTTTAAGCGCGTGCCTTTCGGCTTCCTCTCATTGTGTCTAGGCTGTCTTGTCTAGACACAACATACCATATGCTGCATGCTGCCTTCACGGTTTTGCAGTTTAACAGCCAGCTCGTACGGGTCCCGGACTTGACGCTCTGCTATATGGAGGGAGCAGCCGCCAGCAGGTTGCAGGCGCCCTCCTGCCGCGCTGGGACGTGTCGTGAGGAGTGGCCGCTCCCACATAAATACCTGTCCAGTGGTCGCGCGGCTATCGACTGCGGCTCCGACAAACTGACGCCGTCGAGTGGCCCTCGGCTGCCTGCCCGCCCACGCCGCCCCCAGCCACAACGCGACAAAAGCGAACTCGCACTGACCGCCTGACGCTCTCACAAAGCTGACACCAGGAGGGGCTGGGGGGGGGGGGGGGGGGGGAGCGCAGTGGACTCGCGTACGAAAGGAGCGGGGGTTCATATCCTCAACCCGCTGTACAGCTTTAAGTCCCAAACCACCTGAGGCAAGTGCCTCTGAAAAGAACACGGCCGATTTCCTTCCGCATCTTTTTTCTCACACCGAACCCGCCTCCGCGGATGGTGTTTTTCGTGGTGGGGCTCAGAGAGAACAGAACAAGAGCCCTGGCCAAGAATCAGATGGCTCAATCTGTTATTACTTAAACGCGTTGTCTAAACTGCAACTTACAGTTGCTATTAATCTTCCACCAAAAACTTCACTGAAAGCTACTGTAACAACGGCGACATGGCAAATATGTAATGGGAATATCTTCAAGATGCCCTCCGAAAATAGTGCGACATTTGATTTATTCATTTTATTGGTTGTTGACCTCCTTGGGCATGGTTTATACTATTTTAAGAAATGGCCACTTTTTTATGTATGTTTCACATATTTGTATTGGCGTAATACACACTCAATCTAGACTTACGCATCGTTAAACCATCAACAGCAATTTGGATGCTGCAGCTGGCCTCTGCAAATTAACAATTTTTCTCTACCGACTATACTTCGCGAGTTTATTTGCTTTATATTACTGGTTAGACGTATTTACTTTCTACTCTGTTTGTTGTTGTTCCGATTTTCACTCTTATACACGTGCCTTTTGTGTTTTGCACAAAAAACAGCGAGGTGTAAGCCATGTTTCCGACTGACATAATTGTTTGTGTCAGAATACTATAACTATGGTTCAAATGGCTCTGAGCACTATAGGACTTTACATCTTAGGTCATCAGTCCCCTAGAACTTAGAACTACTTAAACCTAATTAACCTAAGAATATCACATACATCCATGCCCGAGGCAGGATTCGAACCTATAACTATGGTCAAACTTGTATTTTGCATACAGGTTCAGAAAGTACTATTTACAGTTTAACTTTCTGCACGGCTAAAAACTAAAATTGCTTAGCATGTTAGTTCTTTTATACAAAATGTACTATATTATTTTATAATATCCAACATAGTTTAATTAACAAGCGACTATCGCAAACCAGCACTCAGGACATTCATGCTAACCAATTTGCGGTTTTTAGTCATAGAGAAGCTTATATCACAGTCTGACATATACAATCACGACACTCACTGCTGTGGAAATTGTTGCCGTCTGACGACTGGAACGACATTAGCGCCCCTAAGCGGCGAGAAAGCCATCCTTAAGGTTAATGTTTGTTTCATTATTTTTCACGTAATTAATGAAATAGTTATCATATCTTTACGTCTATCAAGAGACGTGTATGATCGTAAAAAAATGTAAAAACAGCCGAATCTCACTGATTCAGTGACATAAGCTACATCTTATTCATGAAGAAATACTTTCGAATCCCTATGTAGTTGCAGCTTACTCCGTTGAGATCATGAATATAGTCACAGATTTCATGCATGAGAAGCTTATTATGGTTGGCACATTCCTTGCCACGTAATAATTTTATCTTCAGTCTAATGATTCGAACATTCCTACACTTCAGTTGACTTTCTAATGCACGAATATTTGTATAAATGTAATTACTTTTACTTCAAAAGCGAATGTGTTGAAGATTGTTGCCGTTTGTGGCTCAGATGCAGTAACAGTTGTGGAATTGGTTTCTTCTGTGTTGTGAAACAGTTTTATTGCTTTTGTCGATTTATTATCATGCCTGTGTGATTTCACCTCAGTACAGTTGTGGTGGATTATTTGGTTCGTTAAGTAAAGGAGTTATTGCATTCCATACAAGTTGCACATTCACTCGTTTGACTGGAAATGTAATGACAAAAACTTCGCCTTGTTGAGAAAACAAACAACGTATTTCTGCAAAAGGTCAGGTACTCTACTCTTATTAGTCTTTTTTTTTACCTTAAAAGAAAATAGGAATCTTCTGTAAATATCTATAGGTTACAAGAAAATCGCAAACAACTGTCCTGTGATGTAACGTTTTATATCTCCCGTGGTCAATAGGAAACTAAAAACAGACAAATGTGGTGTAACTTCTTACTTACTGCCGATTTTTGTGGCACTACATACGCTCCCTATTGTAAAAACTTTATTACTAATCAATATACACGATGCTACTCGCACTCATCCGATACCGGATGCAGAAATGTAGCTTTTATGTCGCTTGGAAAGCTGCCATCACAGTGAATAACAAAAATGAGCAAGAGTGTCATGACTTGACGAGTTAGACTGTGCTTATACTGGAAACAGTACTTTCAGATTTTGTAAGCAAAATATAACTTTGACCATAGAAATAATACTTCGATGTAAACAAAGATTTTAGTCGGAAATATGGCTGTTTTTGTGCAAAACACGATCTGAAAAGTGTTTGTGCCACGACTATAAAGGTGAAAATCGGAACAACAACAAACAGAGCAGAAAGTAAGTACATTCAACCAGGAATATATCTTAAACATAAAACTCACAAAGTATAGTAGCTAAACAAAACTGATCATTTTCACAGGCCAGCTGTAGCATCCAAAGTGCTGTCAATAAGACAGGGATAAGAACTAAAAGATGGTATGCTATGTGCTGTGAATTGTTTTAGTATTTCTCAGAGCATTGAGATGTAGAAATAAAATCGTTTGACAGCTTTTAGTCCCAGCCATTCATTATTGAAGCTAATGGTCTTACCGCAGTGGTAAGACGGTTTTCCGTCAGATCACCGAAGTTAAGCGCTGTCGGTCTTGGCTAGCACTTGGATGGGTGCCCGTCCGGTCTGCCGAGCGCTGTTGGCAAGCGGGGTGCACTCAGCCCTTGGAGTCCGATTGAGAACCTACTTGACTGAGAAGTAGCGGCTCCGGTCACGAAAACAGACAACGGCCGGGAGAGCGGTGTGCTGATTACAGGCCCCTCCATATCAGCATCTAGTGATGCCTGAAGGCTGCGTATGACACGGCGGTCGGTCAGTACCGTTAGGGTCTTCCGAGACCTGTTCAAACCGAGTTTAGTTTATCTTGGTATTTTTTTCTTTATTTTGGGTTATAGGGACCATGCATCCGACGACGGTTATAAAGTGCCAAAGAAACAAAATTGCAAAAAAGCAGAACAGAACAAAATTATGAAGTTGGTATAGAAATTACTCTTGAAGTAAAATAAAAGCGCAACTGGACAAACACCAGCGGTAGTGATAACAGTGACACTGGAGCAGAGCTACAAACAGCACTGTACAACAATGTTGTCACAAACGAGCATATGCTCTTAACGTGAAAGACAAGACATAAAAAGGCAAACACCATGCACTATACGGTAAGTACAATAATAACTAAAGAACGAAGTTGCAAACAACATTATATAACAATATGAGAAATGTGGCACACAGACAGACGTACTTGAAGTAAAAGAAAAATCCAAGATGACAACCACAATGCAACCAACTTCCAGTGAAACAGTGACATAAAAAGCACAACAGAGCAAGAATGACAATTTAATGTACAATTAAAGATCTGTAACCAAGTTAAAACACAAAATTACGCATCCTATTACAAACCGGGATCCAGCCGCTGTGGCCGAGCGGTTCTAGGCCTTTCAGGCTGGAACCGCGCTGCTTCTACGGTTGCAGGTTCGAATCCTGCCTCGGGAATGGATCTGTGTGATATCCTTAGGTTAGTTAGGTTTAAGTAGTTCTAAGTCTAGGGGACTGATGACCTCAGATGTTAAGTCGCATAGTGCTTAGAGCCATTTGAACGAATCGGGCAGATGGCATGTGAAAACGAAGACCTCCGGCCCCCTAGTAGACGTAATGGATATCGTTGTGGGTTTCGGTTACTTACGTGGATATTACGTGGAAAATTACTCGGGGGAGAAGCTCTGAAAGTGACCTACTGTGTAGTCAAAATGGCACACCGGTACATACTCGGAATATGAAATACCCGAATAAAAATTGAGAGCAAGCTTGCCGGAGCATCCAAAAGTTACTGCTCGCCACATTTGTGCGAATCAAATTGTATAAACTCGTCACAGATACAATCAGCATCAAAGAAAAAATTGTTTTAAAATAAAGCTCTGACACTCCGATGTTTGAACAATTGGGTTCACAGCATCCTGGCATCGTTTATTCGTTTGTGGTGGAATTGGACGAAAAATAAAAGAACTCGCACTTATAACCCGGCACGCATTAGGTGTATAACACTCGATACACTTCTTTTTTCCCAAAGAATAGTTTGATTTTTACAATATTGCAGTGCCTGTGTTATACCGATTTACAGTGCAATATTCCTTCGGCATTGGCATCGTAAATCGGAATAAAGCAGGCACTGCAATATCTTGTTTATCCGCTGACACCAGGCACTCGACTTTCAAAATGTCTCCCCTGTACGGGAATAAACATGAAGGATGTACGAGTACAGGTTGTAGATACGTGGTTGACGACGTATGCAAGCTTGGGTCTGGAAGTGAGTGGTGCTCGGGTAGCCAAATGGTACGGCGACCGCTGACGATTAATGGGAGATCCAGCTTCGAGTTCCGGTCCGGCAAAAACTTTCATTGTCGTCATTTCATTATACAGCTGATGCTTGCCCATATTCGCTACTACGATTACATTTCATGTAGTTTGATTTTCTCTGGGAAAGACATAAGTTTCTTCGACAATTTTTTTAAAGAGAGAGAGATTAGTTTTTTTATCTAAAGGAGGTTTTCCTTCTGAAGGGTAGTTCAAAATTTTACAACGAAGAAGAATCTTAATTTAACGACGGAGAACTTTGTTTTTTCTGCAAGAAGAGCTTCGAAAAAGTATTTTAATTTTTTCTCTGGAGAGTTTTAATTTCTGGAAGAAGAGGTTTGATAACAATATAATGGAATGATAAAGCATAGTCTCAATAAGCCACGATACTGCCGATGTCGAATTCTGAAATATGCTGGTAGACGTTTCCCTTCTTTACACAATCGCCTCATAAAGAAATAACATTCAAATGCGATTTCTCTGTGACAAACAGGTTGTGTAATCTGCCCTTGCATGCAAAACTTAGTTGTCATTATTTATACCTACCTAACTTGTGCGGTTGCGTTGAGATGCAAAAATTTGCATACCGAAGCATGTAGTACATGTTACGCCGGTCTGACGTTTATTGAACACCGCCTTCACGGTTTTGCAATTTTAATGCTCAATGACATATCTGTTACCTTTATCAAGACGTAACACTACCAGATGGCATAAGATTTGGAATTTATGGCATCCTCAACTGTGAGACGTGATAATTAATTTAGAGAGAGTCCGTTCAGTTGTACTAACCTCGACTGCTTTCGAGAGTTTAAAATCCCATCTTCAGGCGCATGAAATTCTATTATTTGGTCATACATAACACGCTGCTAAAACATAACATGTTTGATATGTATTACCAAATACTATAATTTCATACAACAGAAGATAGTATTTTAAAATCACGAAATTGGTCTTGGTGTAAATGAATGTCAGTACAACTGAAGCGGATTTCTCAAAGTTAATTATCACTACCGAACGGAGAGAGCCATCTAGCGCTATAAAACTATTCACAATCCTCTACCCTACCCTACAGAAATCCCTCTCAATCAGTTTACCTCCTGGAACAAACAACGGTTCCTCAAAATCAACACTACCAAATACCAAGAAACAATTATAGGACGTACCACCCGAGACTTCCGCCCCCACAGCTTTTACCCTACCATCTACGACCATCCTATCCAATTAACTAACAGACTAAAATACTTCGGACTACTGCACACCTACAAATCCCTTACACAACCCATGTTCTGCTACGCCAATGTCGCATGGATTTCCGCTTCTCCCTCTTTCTATCACGCCCTACAGATCTTAGAGCGCCACGCAATCCGCGTCGCCTTTCGGATCCGCTTACCCTCCCCTTGCCGCATCCTCTACCTACTTACAAAATTCCCCACCCTACTCTTCCATCTTGAACACCTCCGAATATCATTCGTTACCCACAAACTCGGCGCTAACGATCCTTCTGCTCTCTTATCCTGGCACTCTGCCGCACTTGTACCACCACATTCCTCCAACCCTACACCTCTCTCTCTCTCTCTATACCCTCTCCCAAAGATACTTTAATCGCTTCCCCTTACCCGACCGTGAAATCCGCCCTAAAATATACCCGTCTTACTAGATCTAGAACATTCTATCCCTTCCCCCCTTGTCAGGGCTCCCTTCATCGCCCCTCCCCTCCACAGACGTCTTGAGGCTTGGTTCGGAACTGCATCATTCTTCACTCTCCCAAATCCTTCCATCAAACATCTACCAACAAAAACCCATTCCTATGCACAACGCAAAACGCTAAAAATTCCTTGATACCTCTACCCCTGGCACTCTTTCATTCATCTGTTTATATATCTTAATCAGACAACAAATCGTCTTAGGACAGCTGTCCACCTGTATTTTATTTTTTGGAAACATTCAGTTTTATAACGCCATTACAATTTTTTACTATGCTTTAAATTTTTGCCTGAACTGCGGTGAACTGCAATCGTTGACAGATAACTCCCCGCCCATGTGGGGCGAGGGAGATGAAATAACAAGAAAGAAAAATACAATCATTTTAACCCCGTAATGGCGAGTGTCGCGAATTCGCGTCATACCAATGCTTTGCTCATAACTGGAAGGTAAACAGTTTTTGAATGCCAGTGCCGGTAGATGCAGATTCTTCACGAAGCTACCAACTTTTCTGACAAGTGCTGCATTCTACTGAGTCTTTCGGGTACCTCTAAAGCGCCACGATTTTTTATTTTTATCTCTAATCTAGAAATTTATTCCAGCCTCTCAGTTATGAATTGGCGAACTACGGAAATATGAATATGTTGCAAAGACAACAATGCATACATAATGAAGCTCTCCGAAACACATGATACATGGCCCGCAGATTCCCTACACTGACGATAGAAATAACTGTCTGCCTTTTGTGCAAACATGCTAAATAATGAAAAACTCACATAAAATCCTATACATGAAATATTAAAATGGAGGCATAAAATTATTGATTATAGGGGTAGAATCTATTGATGTTCTCATGATAAATGTGTTGAATTATTAGAACCACACAACAAAAAGCTTTACGATTGAAGGAACTGCGTAGCAGAACACCAACCGACGTACTGACTGTCGAACGTTCTTACGAAACCGACTTTTTTTAATAAAGAAACAATAGACTCTTCTCTGTGGCGTTTGAAAGAAACTTCTAAGAGAAATTCAACCACTTAACACGTAGGAGACGTGATCAAAAAGTATCAAGACAGTAGCGCGCAGTCCGCAGCTCGTGGTCGTGCGGTAGCGTTCTCGCTTCCCGCGCCCGGATTCCCGGGTTCGATTCCCGGCGGGGTCAGGGATTTTCTCTGCCTCGTGATGACTGGGTGTTGTATGATGTCCTTAGGTTAGTTAGGTTTAAGTAGTTCTATGTTCTAGGGGACTGATGACCATAGATGTTAAGTCCCATGGTGCTCAGAGCCATTTGAACCATAGTAGCGCGCAAACCACTGTGCCGCCGTCAGGAGAAGAGGTTCCACAAACATATGCCCTTTTATACCAAACGTAAGTAGGTTTTCCTTTCCTTAATCTATCTTCTAAGATAAGTCGTAGGGTCAGTATTGCCTCACGTGTTCCAGTATTTTTACGGAATCCAAACTGATCTTCCCCGAGGTCGGCTTCTACCAGTTTCCCCATTCGTCTGTAAAGAATTCGCGTTAGTATTTTGCAGCCGTGACTTATTAAACTGCTAGTTCGATAATTTTCACATCTATCAACACCTGCTCTCTTTGGGATTAGAATTATTATATTCTACTTGAAGTCTGTCAGAGACAGCAAAGGACTTGGAAGAGCAGTTGAACGGAATGGATAGTGTCTTGAAGGGAGGATATAAGATGAACATCAACAAAAGCAAAACGAGGATAATGGAATGTAGTCGAACTAAGTCGGGTAATGTTGAGGGTATTAGATTAGGAAATGAGACACTTAAAGTAGTAAAGGAGTTTTGCTATTTGGGGAGCAAAATAACTGATGATGGTCGAAGTAGAGAGGATATAAAATGTAGACTGGCAATGGCAAGGAAAGCGTTTCTGAAGAAGAGAAATTTGTTAACATCGAGTATAGATTTAAGTGTCAGGAAGTCGTTTCTGAAAGTATTTGTATGGAGTGTAGCCACGTATGGAAGTGAAACATGGACGGTAAATAGTTTGGACAAGAAGAGAATAGAAGCTTTTGAAATGTGGTGCTACAGAAGAATGCTGAAGATTAGATGGGTAGATCACATATCTAATGAGGAAGTATTGAATAGGATTGGGGAGAAGAGAAGTTTGTGGCACAACTTGACCAGAAGAAGGGATCGGTTGGTAGGACATGTTCTGAGGCATCAAGGGATCACAAATTTAGTATTGGAGGGCAGCGTGGAGGGTAAAAATCGTAGGGGGAGACCAAGAGATGAATACACTAAGCCGATTCTGAAGGGTGTAAGTTGCAGTAGGTACTGGGAGATGAAGAAGCTTGCACAGGATAGAGAAGCATGGAGAGCTGCATCAAACCAGTCTCAGGACTGAAGACCACAACAACAACAACACTTGAAGTCTGAGGGTATTTCGCTTGTCTCATACATCTTGCTCACCAGATCGTAGAGTTTTGTCAGGGCTGGCTCTCCCAAGGCTATCAGTAGTTCTAATGGAATGTTGTCTACTCCCGGGGCCTTGTTTCGACTTAGGTCTTTCAGTGCTCTGTCAAACTCTTCACGCAGTATCATATCTCCCATTTCATCTTCATCTACATCCTCTTTCATTTCCATAATATTGTCCTCAAGTACATCACCCTTGTATAGACCCTCTATATACTCCTTCCACCTGTCTGTTTTCCCTTCTTTGCTTAGAACTGGGTTTTCATCTGAGGTCTTTGTATTCATACAAGAGGTTGTCTTTTCTCCAAAGGTCTCTTTAATTTTCCTGTAGGCAGTATCTATCTTACCCCTAGTGGTATATGCCTCTACATCCTTACATTTGTCCTCTAGCCATCCCTGCATAGCCATTTTGCACTTCCTGTCGATCTCATTTTTGAGACGTTTGTATTCCTTTTTTTCCTGCTTCATTTACTGATTTTTTATATTTTCTCCTTTCATCAATTAAATTCAATATTTCTTCTGTTACCCAAGGATTTCTACTAGCCCTCGTCTTTTTACCTACTTAATTCTACTCGTAAACACCGAGTTGTCTGAAAAATTCATGTCCGACACAAATGAATCATTGTACGGCACGTAGTTTGAGATATGACGCCATAAACACCGAGATGCGTGAAAAATTGCCGCTTCGTGCATGAAGTTTTAATATTTTTTTCTTCACTACAAGGACACTCCTACGGTCGAGTCAGCTTAAGGAAATCCCTGGCAGCGCTTTTGATAGCTTTCAACTGCGAAGCGCAAACGGCTGTGTGCGAAAACAAGAGTCGTTTGTAGAGCTATGAAGAGGCGTTGCCGTAGAGTCGCTACAAAATCTTAAATCACGTTGCAGATATGCGTAGCAGCTGCGCCCAGCGTACAGACTGTCAGGGATACTGTACTTATAGATATGTACATTATGCGTATTTCTTTGTACGATTGTTTCATAATTTCAAACGTGTTTTCACGAATAGATGAATATGAATTTTTTGATACTACAATACAAACACAGTTTTTTTTTTCGTTTCTAGTAGACAATCGGCAAAATGAATACCCGGGCAGTGCCGTGTTTGTCAGCTTCTATGCAATAAAAATGGAGGATTCGCTTTTGAAACCACAGAATTTACTCCGCCCATGCAGGAAGGGTGGTTAGCAGGTGGCCAGTTATGGCACAGAGTGATATCTCCTTTGCTAATATAAACTTTTCACTCAGAACTTTTTTTTCGTAGGATGCGTCGTTATCGAGATATTTAGTTGTCTCAAGTTAAAACAATCTGCACAGTCTTTCTTGTTGCGTGTGAAGTAATTTCAGACGCGCAGCAACGTCTCGCAGAAGACTATCCTGCTACAATACCCTCCTACCTTCTACCCACCGCATTAGTAATTTCCGAGCGGCTCTTTTTCCTTCTGCTCTCTTTTTCACATATCCTATACCTTCGCTTTAAGTTCCCCAGCACACAAGCTGACGCTTGCCTTACGAAATTGCGCTACACCTATCAACATAAATAATCATACTTTCATTGATATCGACGTTGTCTTCGTGACAGGCTGAGAAATTTCCTCTTTCCCATGTTAACGCTGCCTGCTTTAACATCCCTTCTCTTCCTTAGATGCGAGAGCTATCATCGTATATGAGAACTAGCTGCTCTTGCCGACAACTTTCTGCACGCGCACGTAAGCATTGGTAGGGCAGGGCTGTAGGAAGTTCGCTTTTGAGAAACCCATTCCGCTGAGGTTCCGCGTGGAGAGTTCATTCGGCCTTACTGCCGTCCATAAATTCCGACGCCGGGAAGCAATTGGGCGCACGGAGGAGCGGAGCGTCGGCCCGCCCGAGTCGCATCCGCTGGCCCGCCCACTACTTTGCGGAGATAGAGGGCTCTGCTCTGCCAGGCCGTCGCCGTCGCCGCCCTATCGCCAGGCGCCATCGCTGCACTGCTTCGCTGCCTGCCGCCGCCGCGTCGCGCAGAACCCTGTCTTAGGCGCGCGTCGCGTGTCAACATATCGTCTGCCCGCTAAAGATACATCACCGTATGCCGATTACAGAAGTTTGCTCATGTCCCGTTAGTACAGTTCGTAACGTAAACATAAAAAATCTGCTTGGCAGAGATGATAATTCAGAACGTGAGCAAGGTAGTGAAGACCATCAAAAACTATATATACTCTGGTGGAAATGAAAAGTGTTACTGCATGAACACCTTGACTGGAAGCTTGCGAATCTACACTGGTCTTGCGGTATGATCTAAAAGGCTACAGACGATTATGAGTTTACGCCCTGAGAGCAATCAGTTTCATTAGTAAGTCTTCCACTTGTCCACGTGGGCCATGCATCTGCTAATTTGAGTTTGCCCTTTGACAGTGGTGGTTGTTGTTAGCCTGCATCAGAGTTTATCACCTTTATCAGAGTCTAAATGAATTTCAGTGCTGAAATAATTTAATGAAAGGGCGGCCCTTTCATTATTGTAGTCAATTATTGACGGGTGATTAATGTATCAACAGAAGATTGATCTTTTATAAAAAGTTATGACAAAGATTAAGTGATTGTACAGAAACCAGATGGCAGTTATAAGAGTCGAGGGACATGAAAGGGAAGCAGTGGTTGGGAAGGGAGTGAGACAGGGTTGTAGTATCTACCCGATGTTATTCAATCTGTATATTGAGCAAGCAGTAAAAGAAACAAAAGAAAAATGCGGAGTAGGTATTGAAATCCATGGAGAAGAAGTAATAACTTTGAGGTTTGGCGATGACATTGTAATTCTGTCAGAGACAGCAAAGGATTTCGAAGAACAGTTGAACGGAATGGACAGTGTCTTGAAAGAAGGATATAAGATGAACATCAACAAAAGCAAAACGAAGATAATGGAATGCAGTCGAATGAAGTCGGGTGATGCTGAGGGAATTAGATAAGGAAATGAGACACTTAAAGTAGTAAAGGAGTTTTGCTATTTGGGGAGCAAAATAATGATGGTCGAAGTAGAGAGGGTATAAAATGTAGACTGACAATGGCAAGGAAAGCGTTTCTGAAGAAGAGAAATTTGTTAACATCGAGTATCGATTTCAGAGTAAGGAAGTCGTTTCTGAAAGTATTTGTAAGGAGTACAGCCATGTCTGGAAGTGAATCATGACGAGAAATAGTTTGGACAAGAAGAGAATATAAGGTTTCGAAATGTGGTGCTACAGAAGAATGCTGAAGATTAGATGGGTAGATCATATAACTAATGACAAGGTACTGAATAGAATTGGCGAGAAGAGAAATTTGTGACAGAACTTGACTATAAGAAGGGATCGGTTGGTAGGACATGTTCTGAGGCATCCAGGGATCACCAATTTAGTATTGGAGGGCAGCGTGGAGGGTAAAAATCGTAGAGGGAGACCAAGAGATGAATACACTAAGCAGATTCTGAAGGATGTAAGTTGCAGTAGGTACTGGGAGATGAAGAAGCTTGCACAGTATAGAGTAGCCTGGAGAGCTGCATCAAACCAGTCTCGGGACTGAATACCACAACAACAACAACAATCTCTTGAACTACGTGCCGTACAATAATACATTTATGTCGGGCTAGTCAGAAAGAACAGACATCAAGCGTTCATATGACTGATTCGCCTCGATGGGCAATTGATCTACCACCTGCAGTGTGAATACGCCAATTACGTTCGACCTCTTGTTGGAATCTCAAAGCAGCGAGCAGGGACGACATGGATGGAGACTGCGGATAGGTGACGCTAGGTGGGAGTGTGGGTTGGCCAGGAGGCATGCAGAGATAGCCCGAGCAGTTGTGAAAACACTGTGTCCGGGTGGCGCAGCGATTAACGCAACTGTCTAGTAACCAGGGGATTCCGGGTTCGAATGTCGATCCCGCACACTTTTTCACTCGTCGCCGCTCATGCCGCATAAAGTCCCAATGCAGCTGAAATCGGTAATTCCTTCCCTTTCGTTTCCTTTCTCCCTCTCCACCTTCAATTTACATACGAGTTACTAACACAGAAGTGATTTAAACGTCATGCCTGATTCGGCACTTGCCACGCATCTAATTGTTTGACATCATGTCTCCTGAACTATGGTAGATAGACGGTTCTTACCTCCACACCGATTTTTTTTATGACAGTAAGGAATATATGTACAAGTATGTTTGAAATAGGTCCAGTTGCTTTGGAGACGATGTAGAACATACATACGTACATGATGCTATAATTTACCGCCTTGTAAAGACATCAGATGACCAAAACTAATTGCAAAATGATTTAGACAAGATATCTGTATGGTGCGAAAGTAGGAAATTGACCCTGAAGAAAGAAACGCGTGAAGTTATTCACATGAGTACTAAAAGAAATCCGCTAAATTTCGATTACGCGATAAGTCACACAAATCTGAAGGTTGTAAATTCAGTACTTAGGTATTACAATTACAAATACCCTAAATTGGAACGATCACATTGATAATGTCGTGGGTAGAGCCAACCAAAGACTGCGATTCATTGGCAGAACACTTAGAAGGTGCAACAGGTCTACTAAACAGACTGCTTACACCACGCTTGTCCGCCCTATTCTGGAGTATTGCTGTGCGGTGTGGGATCCGTCTCAGGTGGGACTGACGGATGATACTGAAAAAGTTCAAAGGTGGGCGGCTTATTTTGTATTATCGCGAAATAGGGGAGATAGTATCACTGACATGATACGTGAATTGGAGTGGCAATCATTAAAACAAAGGCGTTTTTTGTTGCGAAGGGATCTTCTCAAGAAATTTCAATCACCAGTTTTATCCTCTGATTGAGAAAACACTCAGTTGGTACCCACCTACATAGGGAGAAATGATCATCACATAAAACAAGAGAAATCAGGGCTAACACAGAAAAATTTAAGTGCTCGTTTTTCCCGCGCGCCGTTGGAGAGTGGAACGGTAGAGAGACAGTTTGAAGGTGGTTCATTGAACCCTCTGCCAGGCACTTTATTGTGAATATCAGAAAATCACGTAGATGTAGATGCAAACATACATCCATTTCTGTAATCGGTATGGATTCAGATTCTGCACTGAAAATTACGTACGGTTTCCTCAAACCATAGCTTCTCATTCATGGCAGATGGCGCCGTAATCAACAAATATCAGCTGTTCCTGTTTTTGCAATTAAGAACCGACTCATTCTACATTTCATTTACGAGGTAAATGTGAATCTATATGTTCTAAAGGTTGATATTTATGTTCGAAATTTACTTAGTGTTGCGAATTTGACTGTACGGTACAATAAGGTTAGTCTTTTCAGTGTCTTGTTAGAAAACACATTTAGCGTGGTCCAGGAACAACGACATGGAGGTAATAGTTTTCTGATTCCATCGGGAGTTGTGATGGGTATATGGAAACAAACACCGATATCAGCCACCCTGATGGCAGAGTTCGAGGGCGGTCACCGAAATTAAGCATCGCGATGGTTTGGTGGCGCATCACAGTCAGCCCCTTAGGGAGCAGAAAACTACGTTACCGAACTTGCCAAAATCAGAGTAGAAATTCGGTCTTCTTTGCCTACTTGCCTTTTTGACCAGTAACTTTGATGGCAGGGACTTTCCTTTCTCCTTTCTGGCACCGTTATTCAGCATAACAAGAAAAAGTATTTACTAGAGAGAAACGAATGATACGAATTTACTGGTATCTTTAGCAGTGAGAATATAGTTGTAATAGGCCTACCAGAACCGTGACTGAAGTCAGCGCCTAGCCGTGAGTAAAGGATGCGTTGTAATTAAATGGAACTATACATTCGAGCACACACACACACATATACAGAAAACTTAGAAAGACACATTGATCTTCTACTGCAAGTCACTCCAAAAAGTAGTGAATCAAGAGTTTCAAATAGTTCAAATGGCACTAAGCACTATGGGACTTAACATCTGAGGTCATCAGTCCCCTAGACTCAGAACTAATTAAACCTAACTAACCTAAGGGCACCACACACATCCATGCCCAAGGCAGGATTCGAATCTGCGACTGTAGCAGCAGCGTGGTTCCGGACTGAAGCGCCTAGAACCTCTGCGCCACAGTGGCCAGCAAACAAGAGTTTAACCAGAAATGACAGGCAATATTATTTTCCAGGGAACGCAATAACGAGAAGCACTCATCTTTTGGAAAATGTGCTGATAGATTATCTGATCAAAAGTATCTGGACACTTACTAGCGGATATTAATATGGGATGTGTGTCCACTCTTCGTCTTTATGACGGCTTCATCTCTACTGAGGACACGTTCAATGAAAGTCTGAATGTTTGTGGAGGAATGGCAGCCCCTTCTTCCTCACCAGCCAAAACCAGAGAAGGAAGCGATAGTGGACACTTGGGTCAGGAGCAAAATCGACGTTCTAACACGTCCCAAAGGCGTTCCATTGCTTTCACGCTGCTACTCTGAGCACGCAGGTGCATTTCAGGAATGTTATTCTACACAAACCATTGCCTCGCGGATGCTGCTTTATGACGGCCGTTACTGTCAGGTTAATAGAGTCATCGTCTCCGAACTGTTTCTCTACTGTATGCAGTACAGAATGCTGTGAAATGCATTCATGCGCTTCCACATTACGTGTTTTGCATTCATGCGCTTCCACATTACGTGTTTTCTTAAGTGCAATAATGGGACCACATCCTCACCATGAAAAACAGTCCCGTACCGTAACAACAGCTCATCCGTACTTCACAGTTGGTAGGTAAAAATTTCGTAGCATTCGCCAAACTCAAACCCTTCCATCGGTATGCCACAGGGTATAGCGCGATTAATCTCCCCAGATAACTCGTTCAGCCGCACGCCACTCTGTAGTGGCTCAATACACCACTCATGCGTCGCTTACAGAGAAATGTGTGGCTTATGAGAACCTGCCTGATCGTTGCAATGTTCGAAGGTCCATATCCTTCGGTACATAAGGGCTGCCTGTTCTTGGTTTAGCTGTGGCTGTTCTTTGGTTCGACGACGTTTGCAGAGCAGCATGGACTATCAGCTCGGAGACCATGGTTGCCGTTACCCTTGACGCTGCATCAGAGACAGGAGCGCCTGCGATGGTGTACTCAACGACGAACCTGGGTGCACGAATGGCAAAACGTCATTTTCTCGGATGAATCGAGCATCATGATGGTCGCATCCGTGATTGGCGACATCGCGGTGAATGCACATTGGAAGCGTGTATTCGTTATCGCCATACTGGCGTATCACCCGGCTTGATGGTATGGGGAGTCATTGGTTACACGTCTCGGTAACCTCTTGTTCCCATTGACGGCTTGTAACGCCGGAAATGCATCTCCTCCTATTTCCATCTATTGAACTATAATTTTTTTTCCTTGTCTTGTTACCTCAAGATATGACATTTATGTGTCTTTATATATTGTAATTGTTTTACTATTTGTATATATACACTCCTGGAAACTGAAATAAGAACACCGTGAATTCATTGTCCCAGGAAGGGGAAACTTTATTGACACATTCCTGGGGTCAGATACATCACATGATCACACTGACAGAACCACAGGCACATAGACACAGGCAACAGAGCATGCACAATGTCGGCACTAGTACAGTGTATATCCACCTTTCGCAGCAATGCAGGCTGCTATTCTCCCATGGAGACGATCGTAGAGATGCTGGATGTAGTCCTGTGGAACGGCTTGCCATGCCATTTCCACCTGGCGCCTCAGTTGGACCAGCGTTCGTGCTGGACGTGCAGGCCGCGTGAGACGACGCTTCATCCAGTCCCAAACATGCTCAATGGGGGACAGATCCGGAGATCTTGCTGGCCAGGGTAGTTGACTTACACCTTCTAGAGCACGTTGGGTGGCACGGGATACATGCGGACGTGCATTGTCCTGTTGGAACAGCAAGTTCCCTTGCCGGTCTAGGAATGGTAGAACGATGGGTTCGATGACGGTTTGGATGTACCGTGCACTATTCAGTGTCCCCTCGACGATCACCAGTGGTGTACGGCCAGTGTAGGAGATCGCTCCCCACACCATGATGCCGGGTGTTGGCCCTGTGTGCCTCGGTCGTATGCAGTCCTGATTGTGGCGCTCACCTGCACGTCGCCAAACACGCATACGACCATCATTGGCACCAAGGCAGAAGCGACTCTCATCGCTGAAGACGACACGTCTCCATTCGTCCCTCCATTCACGCCTGTCGCGACACCACTGGAGGCGGGCTGCACGATGTTGGGGCGTGAGCGGAAGACGGCCTAACGGTGTGCC
The DNA here is from genome assembly GCF_023864275.1 of Schistocerca cancellata. Lineage (NCBI taxonomy): Eukaryota > Metazoa > Arthropoda > Insecta > Orthoptera > Acrididae > Schistocerca > Schistocerca cancellata. The sequence continues at coordinate 1,093,929,942 of NC_064626.1, read as the reverse complement.
GGACCGTAGCCCAGCTTCATGGAGACGGTTGCGAATGGTCCTCGCCGATACCCCAGGAGCAACAGTGTCCCTAATTTGCTGGGAAGTGGCGTAGGATCCTACGGTCTTGGCGCGCATCCGTGCGTCGCTGCGGTCCGGTTCCAGGTCGACGGGCACGTGCACCTTCCGCCGACCACTGGCGACAACATCGATGTTCTGTGGAGACCTCACGCCCCACGTGTTGAGCAATTCGGCGGTACGTCCACCCGGCCTCCCGCATGCCCACTATACGCCCTCGCTCAAAGTCCGTCAACTGCACATACGGTTCACGTCCACGCTGTCGCGGCATGCTACCAGTGTTAAAGACTGCGATGGAGCTCCGTATGCCACGGCAAACTGGCTGACACTGACGGCGGCGGTGCACAAATGCTGCGCAGCTAGCGCCATTCGACGGCCAACACCGCGGTTGCTGGTGTGTCCGCTGTGCCGTGCGTGTGATCATTGCTTGTACAGCCCTCTCGCAGTGTCCGGAGCAAGTATGGTGGGTCTGACACACCGGTGTCAATGTGTTCTTTTTTCCATTTCCAGGAGTGTATATTTATGCATTTATGTCGATGTATAATTGGTTGTTTTGTAAATATTATTTGTATTTTTACGCTGGGTCTTGCCTAGGGAAAACTACGGTATCGAACGAATACATCGATAGGTCGTGTGGAGAACCAGAGTGTTTAGGATCTCTGGTAGTGTTAACTCTGCCGCGTGGAGCGCGGGCAGAGGAGAGTCTGGCTGGAGTAGGGCGGTGGAGCAGGTGGGCTGTGTGACACTCCCGCGAGTTGCCGCGCTTTCGGGGTTTGGCAGCATGTAATTGCGCTCGACTTGCTATGATAGTTTCTGACACGGTGTCGCGGACAGGAAGCATTAGCTGGCGCACATCAAGAGCCCGTTTCGCCTGGTGACCGTGTCGAGAAGAAGGCGCGCCAACATCCAGTTTCTGCTACAGCGACGGCCGACAATGAGTAACTGTCGCCACCTCCTCGATCGACGATTTCAAACCTTCAATCAACCAACAAGGAAGAGTGGAAGCACGTAAAGTTTTAGAACTGTACGGCAGACCTCAGCTTTTGAAATTGTTGCATCACAAAATTACAGCTACTTAGCATGAACCTTTGTTGCTCATTGTCCCAATTGCATTACCAAGCAGGGTCCCTTCCTTTTCCGAAATGAACCTGAGTGTCGTTGAAATTCAAACGCCAGCATTAAAGTAATATCATTCCATTTGACTTGGTTAATTTCAAAGTTCAGTTAAAGTATTCATAGCTGGCTACAATATTTAGATTACACAAGCACAAATTAATAGTGTGAGTTTTGTTACCATATTTTAGCTTACCTGTGACTGCAGCTCAGCTTGGTACGTACTAAATATTACTATTGTCAATTGTTCAGAATCATTTAATTCAAGTTCAAAGTTAAATCTCTTATTTCTAAATTGCGTAGATTCAAGTAGCTTTTGAAATGATTGTTGAGGTAGCCCAAGACTAACAGTATTTTACTGAATTTCGATGTGCTTCAGAAACAAAGCTCACTATTAATTTCAGTCACTAAATTAACTTTCAATTTTCCGGTTTTATTAACTCTTTTGCTAAATTAAGTCAAAGTGTAGCGAAATTTATTACCTCTGACAAACTTTCAGTTTTCACACTACACGTGTCAACCTTCAGTTGCCACGCTTCTAGTGCAAATTATATGTGTAATAACCTTTCTTTTTCAGTTACTATAGTAATTGTCCATAGAACTGGCGACCGTAATTTCCCCCAAATCTCAAATATCTAATTACCGCTAGTTAATTGTTAACATAACGACCGCACATTTTCTTTCTTTATTAATTTTACCCTTTTCTCAAAATTAATTTCCACCAGTTTCATTTGCATTTTTCCTTTCATTTAGATGTAACCCTTTCCTCCCTCTTAACCGACAGATTAACATCGGTGACGACTGCTTTTCCCAAATTTCCATTAGGTACACGCGGTTTAATTTTTCACTGTCATTAAGGTCGGTAAGTGATGGGGAGGTTACAGGCTCTTTGAACAGTGGACGTTACATTTCAGATGTGTTACGACCCGTGGCTCTACCCTTCATTCGATCCCTGCGAAACCCTACATTTCAGCAGGATAATGCACGACCGCATGTTGCAGGTCCTGTATGGGCCTTTCTGGATACAGGAAATGTTCGACTGCTGCCCTGGCCAGCACATTCTCCAGATCTCTCACCAATTGAAAACGTCTAGTCAGTGGTGGCCGAGCTACTGGCTCGTCATAATACGCCAGTCACTACTCTAGCTGAACTGTGGTATCGTGTTGACGCTGCATGGGCAGCTGTACCTGTACACGCGCCATCCAAGCACTGTTTGACTCAATGCCCAGGCGTATCAAGGCCGTAATTACGGCCAGAGGTGGTTGTTCTGGGTACCGATTTCTCAGGATCTCTGTACCCAAATTGCGTGAAAATGTAATCACATTTCAGTTCTAGTATAATATATTTGTCCAATGAATACCCGTTTATCATCTGCATTTCTTTTTGGTGTAGCAATTTTAATGGCCTGTAGTGTATGTCGTTGAAATTGTTACGTCGAGCTGGTCTGCTCACATGATTCTGGGGATGACATGAAGGGACCACCTCCGACTATTACGTTGCTTAAGTCAGTGGTAAGCCTCTCCTGCACTGTTATTGACTGACCTGAGCAGGTGGAACATCTCGTCGCGCGTGATGTAGCCGTCGCTGTTGAGGTCGTAGACGAGGAAGCAGAAGGCGGTCCGCTGCTCGCGCGTGCCCCGCAGGAAGACGGACAGCCCCTGCACCCACTCCTCGAGCCGCACCACGCCGTCGTTGCAGCGGTCGAAGGCGCAGAAGACGCGGTCCATCAGCACCTCCTCCGTCACCAGGTCGAACGTGTTGTGCAGCAGCTCGCGGAACACCACGCGGTCCAGTCCCTGCAACGGCGCGTCAGTCTCTCTATCGATTTCTCTTTCACCAGATAACTGACAACTACTCGTAGCCAAAAAACGTACCACGCTAGTGAAGAAACACACCCTCCGGTCACTTGCTATGTTTTTCTTCAAGATAATTAAATTCTCTGCGTCTTCGCCCTGTTGACAAGTTGCACTTATCAGTAACATACAGGGTGTTACAAAAAGGTACGGCCAAACTTTCAGGAAACATGCCTCACACACAAATAAAGAAAAGATGTTATGTGGACATGTGTCCGGAAACGCTTAATTTCCATGTTAGAGCTCATTTTAGTTTCGTCAGTATGTACTGTACTTACTCGATTCACCGCCATGATTTCATACGGGATACTCTACCTGTGCTGGTGGAACATGTGCCTTTACAAGTACGACACAACATGTGGTTCATGCACGATGGAGCTCCTGCACATTTCAGTCGAAGTGTTCGTACGCTTCTCAACAACAGATTCGGTGACCGATGGATTGGTAGAGGCGGACCAATTCCATGGCCTCCACGCTCTCCTGACCTCAACCCTCTTGACTTTCATTTATGGGGGCATTTGAAAGCTCTTGTGTACGCAACCCCGGTACCAAATGCAGAGACTCTTCGTGCTCGTATTGTGGACGGCCGTCATACAATACGCCATTCTCCAGGGCTGCATCAGCGCATTAGGGATTCCATGCGACGGAGGGTAGATGTATGTATCCTCGCTAATGGAGGACATTTTGAACATTTCCTGTAACAAAGTGTTTGAAGTCACGCTGGTACGTTCTGTTGCTGTGTGTTTCCATTCCACGATTAATGTGATTTGAAGAGAAGTAATAAAATGAGCTCTAACATGGAAAGTAAGTGTTTCCTGACACATGTCCACGTAACATCATTTCTTTATTTGTGTGTAAGGAATGTTTCCTGAAAGTTTGGCCGTACCTTTTTGTAACACCCTGTATATATGGGTCTGAAGGTGACCTATATTACGCGTCGAAATCAGTTATCCGAACAAGAAAGTATAATGCAACCCAGACGGCGTCTTTCTTCATTATACTTACAGTGGTTACGGATCCCAGAGATACGTGGTCTTCAACTGTGAAACGCATCATGAGAGTCAGTCTTTCTGCACTGCCCGAACAGTATAAATGTTTGACATTAGTTCATTTGTGATAAGGGAAGACAAGGCATCCGGCAGCTATTTAATGGAAGGATTCAGCTCAGTCGTGCTCTTGCGTGATTTTAGAAAGGCAAAAAAAGGACTTTCCGAACTGTCAGTAAGTATCTCAGGTATCTCAGCATGCTGATAACTTCCCATCTGTGACAAAGGAGTCTTTAAGTCACGCATCTCCAAGTTAGAAATCACGTATCACCTAACAAAAGATGTTTGTAACAAACGGCGAATGTCCGCCAATGCCATACTGAAATACTGCTGTATAGTCATTCAAAGTAAGCAATAAAATACTGTCAGATCAACTATAAGCGAAAGAAAGGCAGTCAAAGAACATAGAGTATACGTGAAGACACAACCATGCGCTAAATGTTTCTCAGAAACGGGGCAAACTAACGTTCCGCATGAAACCATAGTCAGTTTCGAAAAAGAGCGTCTGAAAAATTATAAACAGAACGCCACGATAGTCTTTCAGCTATAGATTTGTTGAACTGTGTTAGTAGGCGAAACATTATCTGTTGTGCTCACAACACATTCTGAATACTTTTAATGCTTAGTCGGTATCAGAGATCGTTCTCTTCCCATTAAATTATTAATGCCTAATTTAACAGTTAAATTCGAACCATGAAAAAATTCAAAAAAACAAGTACGGAATTGTCTAACATTCTGCGCGGTGTCTCCCTAGTACTTTCGCGCAACGACGCTCTGAGCGTGTTTTTTAGGGAATTGACTAGTTTGAACCTGGGACCTGTTGCTGGTAAGGAGACGCCAGACCACACATAACATGTAGAGTTCAGAAGAGTTCTGTGAGACTAGCGATGATATAATCAAATATTTAATGATTTCAGAGTCAGCTCCACTGCACTCCCTGTAAAAGAATCTTAATACTAACTAAATTTAGTGGAAGGGGTTCAAGGCTTTTCTATTTTAGTTAGCTGGTAAAATAACGTCGAAAAAGCAGTTGAGTTTACCACTGGAAATTTTCTTCTACTCACAAAACATTGTTTATAAATTGCACTATTGATAAAAGGAAATATTTTAATACAGGTTGATAAAAACCAACTGCGTTCAACAAAAATGTGAACGAATATTCCCTGAATGGGTTTCCAGGTTCTACAATGGATCGAAGGATGACCTATGCCATATCACATCTATAATCTAGATTTAAGTTAAGTTTCATAAAAGAGAAAACTATTAAAATGGTCTACAGTGACCCTCAATTATCTTTAATTATTTATTTAACTTGTCGTAAATTAAAGTGGCTGATGCGGCTTCTCAATAATTATATACCAGGAAAATCATCACGTTTCAGATTTTAACTTCTTGTAGCAAATGTGAATACCACGAAGTTTAATTGACGATTGACCCTAGTATTACGTAAAAAGGGGATGTAACAGATGAGACTTCTGCAGTTCTGAGTGAAGCCTTACGGCGGCATCGCGTTCGTTCATTACCTTGTCGGTGTTTAGGCAGCGTCAGGGGGCAGCGGGCGGCGCAGCTCCACGCACCTTGCCGTCTCGGAAGCAACTCCCTCCTAACTTCTCCTTACTACAATTTACCGAAGTTGGTTTAAAAAAAAGGTATCTGGCTGTGTTTTCAACTGACCAATCAGGGTCTCAATGTTAACCTTAAGCTCCGCCTACAAAAATTCTGTCTATCCAATGAGAAACGTTATACTTTTCATGGTGGGGAAATGTTTTTAACGTTTGCAACAAAACAGAGACGCGTATAGTCTCACGCTAAAACCTTCAGCTGGTGTGGTCCTTTTAGTGTTATCGTAAGATCTATACTGCTCTTCTGGAGGGCTCTATCTATTAACATGGCCTGGGGGGTGGTCCTGGCGGTCGGCTGGCGAAGTGGGTGTCCGTCCCTTATTGTAAAGCCTCCTAGCCTACACGACTCTGCTCTCAGCTTCTCGTTTCTTCCCTCGGAACTGCGTCTGTTTCACGGTGGGAAGGTATGACATGCATTTAGGCGTTCTTGTGTTAGTCTGTGGTATTCCATTTGATCACTCGTTGATCGTATTATTCCATTTGATCACTCATTGATCGTATTACTTTGGTTAATTTAATGTCAGGATTTATTCGGAGCTATGTGACATACTGCCGGATTTGCTATCACGTCAGGGTTTCATGGAAGGTGTTGGATTTGCCTGACGCCTTACAATTGTTGTAGAGTTATGGATGAGAATTGAAATGAACGATGTATTCTGATCCTTCTCAATACAATCACATGCAGGTGAGTAACGTAGGAATTTATGAAAAAAGGTGAGTTACGCGATGAGTAGCATCTTTTATTTGCTAGTAACTTAAGCAGAGGATGCCCCTAGTAGAAAAGCGAGTTCTCCTAGGTAAGTTTCAAATAGTCAGTAGTTTCTTGACAACCACTGAGTGCCGCTATCAAATCTCTTTACCTTAACGTATGAGACAGAGGATGTAAAAATTGTACAGTTACGGTGTTTCAGTATTAACCGAAGAAGTAAAAAGATCTACCTTCTAACGTAATCTGCCGCATTCACAATTTTTCCCAGAAGGAATCCCAAAAATATAGAGCAAATTATCTCGTATTATTGCATTAAATAATCTCAAAAGTGTTGAGTTTCTTATCGATAGTCATAGAACGTTGTAAACTAAGTTTATTATCACCACATGTTTACAGCTTTCGACCTGGATATGTTCAAATGGCACTGAGCACTATGGGACTTAACTTCTGAGGTCATCAGTCCCCTAGAACTTAGAACTACTTAAACCTAACTAACCTAAGGACATCACACACATCCATTCCGAGGCAGGATTCGAACCTGCGACCGTTGCGGTCGCGCGGTTCCACACTGTAGCGCCTAGAACCGCTTGGTCACCCCGGCCGGCACCTGGATATGTCATCAACTTTACAGACATCATCAAACACTGACACAGCAGCGAGACTTGTTAGTTATACAGTCAGTCGGCGTCACTGTAAGAATACCACACAGTGCCATGTGCAAGAAGAACGAACAGACTGTAATACTTCCCACACAAACAGCAGGAGGTGAACGTCAGATTTTTTAATTACAGTCTCCTTCCCTTAAAGATAATGGTTAACTACTACTTTAGCAAGAGTAAAAATGTTTCATATCTTTCCTTAGTCTCACAGTTGCAGTTGCACAGTTGTTTTGGTGATGACTAGTTTGGATCAATATGTGATCATTTTCGGATCTATCTAATGCGAATATTGTATTCTGCTGTGTATTTCCGTACAGACAAGACGCGTTGCTTACACAGCTACATAGATCCGGAAGAGATCAAATATACTATTGATGATAAAAATAAAAGTGCAACGGAGACGATGAAATAAAGAATAAATTTTAAATCTTAACAATGCTGCGGAATCTCTCGTCACGAATATGTCAGCAATAGTGAAAAATGTTTAATCTTTCCGGTTTTCTTATTTTGCTATAAATGCTGCGAACGAAAGAGAAAAACGGAGCTCCAAATGAACATATGAATGTGCTAAGGAAGCGAAATACATTTATTAAAAGAAAAAATAACACCTCTATGGAAAAGACGCAGAACGTAACACTTGCTTGGGAATTCAGTAGTGGGCGGTACAGAGATGGAACAACGTAGTGTAAACGAAACAATGGCTCCACCACAGCCGAAAATGACATGTTGAAAGAGTAGTGTGTTTTTTCGAGACTCGAACTGCGTCACTAAACACTGTAGACAGGCCAGGGCGACGACGACGTGTATTTTTCGCAAAACTGTCTAAATTCCAACAATGTCGCATTGCGCACTTGCACAAGGCTCAGTTTTTGTCTCGAACAAAAAGAAGATTACGTTACACGTCCACATTGGTGTTATTAGAGGCTGGAAAGAAGTTCGGATTGGACAGGTAGGGAAATCGATCGTTTCCTTTCGAAAGGAAAAACCCCGACATTTACCTTTAGGAATTAAGGGATGTTAGGAAAAAATAAATCTATATGGCCGTAAGGAGTTTGAACCAGAGCTCTCCCCAACAGGAGTCCAATGCATAACCAATGCTTAAACTCGCCTGACCTTCCGCATCAGACGAGCAGCAATCGCAGCAGAAAATCAGGACCATTGTTGCATGGAGCTGAGCGATGTCGCTCCCCAGGCATGCTCTCACTCGTTACCGAGCAGTCCGACAACAATCGTATGGCGAAAAAAGCAACTAGGGAGATAAGTGGCACAAAGCTATGTTTACTGATGAGAGAAGGTTTTGTCACGGCACTAGCGAATCAGGTAATGGAATTATGGGCTCACTGAGACGTCATGGTGTTCGGAGCCATAGTCTAAAATGAGAGCACACGTCTGCTGCTGGATGAACGAATACAAAATATTGTTTGATGCACACAGGAAATTATTCTCCCTTTTTCTGTTGCCACCCCTGCAACCTAAAGGACGTTCCATAAAACAATGCCCATACATACATTTCTCGCATTATCTACCTGCCTCTCCCACGATGTTTATAAGCTAGCCTGACGAGCAAGATCACTAGGGCTGCTTATCGTGTGCGCCACGTGCTCCATACCTCATTTCCAACATTTCTTGACGCTTTGCGACAGCACTTCAATAACCGTCTTTATACTCCGTCATAGGCCTACACTGTAGTTAGAAGAGACTACACAAGATACAGAAATTGTTGTCCAAGTCAGTGCATCCATATTTACGTCCCGCTATAATTATCATAAAAAATGGTTCAAATGGCTCTGAGCACTATGGGACTTAACAGCTGTGGTCATCAGTCCCCTAGGACTTAGAACTACTTAAACCTAACTAACCTAAGGACATCACACACATCCATGCCCGAGGCAGGATTCGAACCTGCGACCGTAGCAGTCGCGCGGTTCCGGACTGCGCGCCTAGAACCGCGAGACCACCGCGGCCGGCTATAATTATCATAATATACAGCATTTAATAAGCGAAACTTCTGAATAAAATTTGTTTTATGTGGGAACATAGTTCCACTAAGTTTATTTTTCATTTGTCCTTAACATAAATAAATAAAATGTTCCGTAGACACTGTTGAACACAACCTCCAAAGCGTAACTTACAGGAGATATTTTCGGACAGCTTTGACGTTAGGATGTGGGTGAGAGAAGGAGAGGTTATCTCACTTCTGCTCATGATTTGCGTTCCAGAGAAAGTTATTCACAAGCGGAACAAGCAACTGAGCAGAACATTTGTTGATAATAAAGCCACATTATGCTGTAAGAACAAGTACTTCAGAGTTGTCTGTGTTGCTTTTACCAATGATCTTACTTTTTTTCGAATTCTCTTTACAGCTGCTAAACAGATCAATCAAGGTTACATGGATGTGATCGGCGAATTATGCTGAACCAGGGAAAAGTAAAGCAGACAGAAAGTTTGAATACGTAGGGGAGTAGACAGAGCCCAACATCTGTGACAAAGGAGTGTGTATGTCACGGATCAATAAGTTAGAAATGGTGTATCACCTAACCAAAGATGTTTATAACAAACGATAAGTGTCCGTCAATGCCGTACTGAAATGCTACTGTATAGTCATTCGACCAGAATCTCTGTGTGCAGCAGATTGCTTCAAAATAAGCAACAAAGGACTGGCAGATCAACTACAAACCAAATAAAGGCAGATTCTGAGGTATATGTAGGCCCAGTCAAAGAACATTAAGAGTATACAGTAAGAAATAATATAATGTGGAAAATAAAAGAAAAGATAAGCTAAAAATAAATATTAAAATGTATGGTGAGTAAGACTAATTGTAAATTACATTTTATTGTGTAGATTATCTTTGTTTTACCATCAGCAGAAAGTTCATTCAGCTGTCACAACTCGCTCTTTCATATAACTATTTTTGCTTTCAAGAAGATGGTTTAATGATGGGTAATGGTATGCAGGAACCTTGTCCAACTATTTATTAATCATATCGAAGTAACATTTTTAATCATATTAAATAGAGAACAGACAAAGATGTTTATTACAAAAATTACATTGATAACACTTTAACTCTCTTAAATGGTTCAGAAGAAGCCATTACCAACTTGCATTCACAACTTAATAATATGGTTCAAATGGCTCTGAGAACTATGGGTCTTCACTGCTGAGGTCATCCCCTAGAACTTAGAACTACTTAAACCTAACTAACCTAAGGACATCACACACATCCATGCCCGAGGCAGGATTCGAACCTGCGACCGTAGCGGTCGTGCGGTTCCAGACTGTAGCGCCTTTAACCGCTCGGCCACTTCGGCCGGCTACTTAATAATATGTATGATAAAATCAAATGTACCTCTGAAATTAAAACAAATAACTGCATTAACTTCTTAGATACCACAGTAAAGAAAGAAAATTCCGTGTACCAAACACTACAGACACAATAATCAATAATGGATCATGTCATCCAGAAACCAAAACGAGGCATGTTTTCACTCATTGATATGGACATTAATGAACTTTCAATTTGCTGAAGATGAAATGAACAAAGAGTTAGAAATACTAGAAAAGAAGCCGAAACAAGTAGTTTCAAACTACGTGTCATTAAAGAAATGTATAGGAAAAAACTGAAGTCAAGAAAAAATCAGACACAAACGAAATTTCTCAAGAAAGAGAGAAAACCAAACGGGGAACTAAATTTGTAGTTCTGCCTTATTATGGAAAAATTTCTGATAAAAAAGCCAAAACTTCTAAAATATAAATATCAAAATTTGGTTACGCACTGAAAATAATATTAGTAATATCGTAAGATACACCACCAGTGCAACAGACCCGTTTAATACATCAAGGGTATACAAAATTGGATGTGACAATTTTGGCGAAGTATGCACTGGGAAAACTGGTGGAAACTTTCAGATATTTTTTAAAGAGCACAAAAAGACCTAGCAATAACAAAACAAGTGCCTTAGCGCTGCATCTCCTATCCAACACGCATTTGGAATTATGCCAAGAAAGCGACACAAATTAATATCCTAGAAGAAATTTTCAGTAATTTAAAAAGTCAACCAAATACAATTCTTAATGAGCAAACAAATCTTCAGAACAAAAAAGTTTTGGATAACTTCAGTCATGTTCTGCTAACGACAAATCATAAATCATCTATATGATAAAAAGAAATTTATAATTAATCTTACCTCATCATATATTTAATAGTTATTTTTATCTTTTATATTATTTTATTTTCCACAATAATTAGTTTGTTACTATTTTTTAACTTTCTTCAGATATTCAAGTAAATACACAGTCACAATATTTGAAATTATTATTCCATCCATCCCATGCTTAGTTTTACTCTTTGATCAATATATAATACCTTTGTAATGTCACACCGTCAAGCTGTTAAACCAAAACAGCGTTTGTGAACCAACACGAAAACATTTGTAGACGCTGTCACTTCGATACCAAAGGCATAAGTTTCATAAGTTTCTACCGCGCGTGAACGCATTTGAAAAAAGTTTGCATTCACATCATTGCATTTCTATTCGTGGAGGTAGTGTAAAATATTCTGTTTTATACAGAACCACACAATCATTGGAAAATATCTTAGAAGGCTGGAACTACTTGTGAATTAATAAAATTACTACAGAAAAACTGGAAAACGCCGCCTTCCTTCAATAAATTCATTGCTTTGGTATTCCCTATGAAGAAAAAAAAAGGATGGAAGCTCACCAAATTCTTGGTTAGGCCAACTCTCAGTGAAAAAAAAAAGAAACATTGAAATAATGTAGTCCATAGCTGACTGAAATTATAGTGGGTAAGAAGAAATTCGCGCATTCGGACCCCACAGCGTGATTCTTTACACACTAAAAGTGCAATAACGTCTGTACCAAAATTTCGAGCCGTGCATATTTCAGGCAGACGATGTAAGTCATAGAAAGGCAATTTGGCAGCACTGTGATAAAGTGTACGACAGATATCTTGTATCAATACTACATAGCTGTGCTGCCTAACTGCTGCAATGACTGAACTTATGTATTAGAAACAATTTAGTTAGACAGTTCGATAGTAGGTCAAGTTATGACTTTTTAAATTTTCTAATTTTGATCTCTCAGTAATGGTGTAGCGTGCACTGTTTCCTAAACGATAGCATCCCACAATTAATGTTTTATAACGTTGACCACAACAGTTATTGGTCAGAGACGACAAACATTCCGAAGAGTAATACTCTCGTAAAAATAAATTAACTGTCATAGAACATAAATAACTACAAAACTTATCAACGTAGAGATGTTGGTGGTACATACTATATTCAGTAAGGGTGGCCGGTTGTAATATTTTGAATACACTGTCAGTGACAGTATGTCTGTCATGAAAAATATACAGTTCTCAGAGCAGACACTCAATTTGATCTCACTGCATCTCCATACATTTAACGAATCACTACATCACGCTTCTCTAAAATCCCAGCAGCACTGTTTCATTCGCGGTCACAAAAGCTATCTGTTCATCCACATTCATCAGCGGAGAACGGTAACGCAACAGAGTTTGGTATTTACCTTTGAAGCGGGTTGATATATCTACCGGTGACGTAATGTCATAGAAAAATATGAAGGACACGTAAGTGGTAAGTTTAGCAAGTGGTACTAATTGATTGCAGCAACGGCAAGGGGTATACCGGAAACTGGATTAGAATGTAGTTGACGAAGTAGTGTGAAGCACTAAAGTTAGATGTGGCTACATGATTTGCTTGGTTGCAGGGGAACTACCTAAAGTAAAAGAAGCAGGGATAGACGAAGAAGGTGAGGGATGAAGTTGCCTTTTCTTTCTTTCTTTGAGGGAAGCTGAGGAAAATGCTGTTTATGGACTATAAGGCATGAAGGGAAGAACAACGTTAATCATTAACGGTAAAGTATGCCTTTAAATGTTGACTAATAAAAACGATTGTACATTCATTTCTATACCATGCAGCCACAAGCTATAAAATAAAACAGTATACCTAGACCGGAATCGAACTCTCTGATTAGAGTATTCTAATGCGAAACTCTACCCACTGTAGTAACTGTGCAGCAAAGCCACGAAAGTGTTTCAAGATAATTGTCGTAACGTCCGGTGGCGTAGTGGTTATCAAACTGGACTCGCATTCGCGAGGACGACGGTTCAAATCCGCGTCCGGCCATCCTGATTTAGGTTTTCCGTGATTTCCCTAAATCGGTTCAGGCAAATCGATGTTTGGTCCCCTCTCCCAAAATCAACCAGCCAACCACTGTTGCCAAATTTCCGTTCTTTGTCGCCCCTGTTCTACTGAAAATGTGCATGGGACAAAATTTTGTTAAAGATATTTTGCACTTTTAGTATCCGAGGAACCGCAATGAAATATTAAAGTGTGTGAATTTTTATTCACCCTGTATAATACGTAGCTGAGGGGAAGCTAAGTGTTTATTATTTTTTATTTATTACTTTTGTAAAAATAAAAAAGTTCATTTCACCAATTACTACTGCACTTTAACCGTAATAGTACTCAGCAACTTCACGCTAAGTAATTTCAGTGTTTTAGTCATACAGAAGCTTAAACTAGAAATACTACTTTCAGAACCTGTAAATGAAATTTTGACCATAGATGTAATTTTCCGAAACAAACAAAAATGTATGTGGGAAACATGGCAGATACTCGCTGTTTTTGCACAAAACAGAAGTTAAAAAGTTTTTAAATGATTTTGTGATGCCTTTAGCTGATATTTTGTTTATTTGACGTACGGTTGTACAATTTCGAACTAACGCCATTTTCAAGTATTTAAAACAGCAGCTTCATACATTGGATGCATTAGTATTAGTTATGAATTTAACGTAAGAACAAGTCATATCTAAAGATGTACTAGGAGGATCATAATTTACTTTACAGAAGATTCGTTAATGAAATATTGCACCACGTACGTCTTTGCTCCGATGCCTGCATATATGCGTAACCACCATAAACCAAATTAGAAATAGTATTTCATTATTTTACGAATACTTTACTTCTGAGCTGTTGTTGAAAAGCTCTTATATATTAGGCCGTTCGAACGCGAGGACGATTATAATTATTTTAAAGAAATTCGTTGATTAAGTTACACATATCTCCATCGTTAAGTATATTTGATTACTTTTCACAACTGGTGTAAATAGGACTGCATGTATTTCCCATCAAATAAGTTGGAAGTATTTGTTCCATTATTGTGGGAGACATTACTTTTGAATAGCTGTTACAAGGATCCTACATATAAAGTCGATCGCAGTAGTCAAATGGAACAATAATTAAGAACATGAAAATCGAGTAAAGCGTTTCATAGCCTGCTTTGTGACTGCAGGGTGTTTCACATTACCTTCATATTATTAATAAGTACAACGATGAGTCTTATGGTTCTATAATACTTCGTCGTACAACTGGTAAAAAGCTGTCTACGAATTTTCCGTTTTTCAGGTGTCCTTGCTCATTTAAAATTCTGTCAGATTGCTCTTTTAGATGGATGTAAATTCCCGTATCGTCCATCACACATCCGACTCAATTTTTCTGTGACATTAATAAATTATTACAAATGTTACATAAGCTACCGACAACATTTTACCACAAGTACAGGAAAGCATTATAGAACCAAAGAACGCATAGTTATCGCTATACTTGTCAATAAATATGACGATAATGTGAAACATCACACAACCATAAATTAGATGATAAAAGAATTTATTCAGTTTTCATATTGTTAATTATTGTTTCATTAGATTAATGTGATCGACTTTATATATGAGATCCTTGTAACAACTGTTCAAAATTAACGTGCTCCCACAGTAATGGAACAAATATTTTAAACTTATTTTATTCGATATGTATGCAGTCATATTTACATAAATGATGAACGATAATTAATTATACTTGAGAACAAACCCTAAACCTGTATAGCTTAATTAACGATTTTTTGTAAAACAATTATAATCTTTCCTGTGTACATACGTTATAAACATCGAACTTATACATAAGAACTTTGCAACGACAGCTCAAACGCAACGTATTCCTAAAACAACGTAAAACTCCTTTTAATTTATCTTACGAAGATAACAAGTATGTGCAGTCATAGTAGCAAAGACGTACATGTTATAATATACCACTAACGAATCTTCCATAAAGTAAGTTATAATCCTCCTAGTATATGTTGGGATATGATTGGTTTGACGTTCAGTTCATAAGTAATATTAATGCATCCAATTTATAACGCTACCTGCCTCCGTAACCGAAGTCAAGGTAGCTCAGTGTGTTCGGTCAGAGGGTCAGCGGCATCCTGTAATAGAAAAAACTGAGTGAATGGATCAACGATGATCTGAACGAGTATCATGAGACGTACGTTCCGAAAAAATACAACTAACAAAATCAGATTAAAAAAAAAAGGTCGCTAACGCACACTAGTGCCGCTTCGAATGCTGCCCTTTTAGATGTCTGAATATTGTCTAAGGCCGAAATTGTACAATCGTACATCAAATAAAGAAAATTTCAGTTGAAGGCATCACAAAACCATTTAAAATATTTATAACAGCTGCAGACTCTGTCCAAAGTGTTTGTGCTACGAGTATAAAAAGGAAAATTGGAACAGCGACAAGCAGAGTAGAAAATAAGTACACGTAAACAGTAATACACCGTAAATATACAACTCGCGAGGCACAATAACCAAAAACAAAATTGAAAATTTACACAGGCTAGCTGCGGCATTCAAATTGCTGTCGATGTTTTAACTGTGTACAACTGAAGATTGAATATGTATTAAATGATAATTAACTCGAGACCCTAAGCTGACGACAGGCGTTGATATACATCAACAGGGACAGTTGAAAGTGTGTGGCCCGACCGGGACTCGAAACTGGGATCTCCTGCTTACATGGCAAACGCTCTAGCCATCTAAGCCACCGAGGGCACAGAGGATAGTGCGACTGCAGGAATTTATCCCGTGCACGCTCCCCGCGAGACCCACATTCCCTACTTTTGTCCACACACTAAATTCGTAGTGCCCTTGCCCATTACTCGCAGCAGACAAACTTACCGAGTCCCGCAAGAGTTCGGGTAATGCGTGTGCATCGGCACCGAATAAGGTCAATGGCCGGTTAGCCAGACACATGTCCGAAAGAACAGATACCGTCTTCATGTAGTTAGGGCTAACCGGCCATTGACATTCTTCTTATGTGCTGGATGCACACGCAGTGCCCGAACTCTTGCGGGACTCGGTAAGCTTGTCTGCCGCGTGTAATGAGTGTAATGGGCACGGGCAATACGAATGTAGTGTATGGACATTCAGTTGGGAATGTGGGTCCCACGGGGAGCGTGCAAGGGATAAATCGCCGCAGTCGCATTATCTTCAGTGCCCTCGGTGGCTCAGATGGATAGAGCGTCTGCCATGTAAGCAGGAGTGCGAGTGCCGGTTGGCGCACAAATGTTCAGCTGTCCCCGTCGATGAATATGAACGCCTTTCGACAGCTTAGGGTCTTGATTTAATTATCATTTCATTCTAAGAGAGCTGCATGGTCACTGATGGTACCTGTTCTTTCGGACATGTCCGAAGGAATAGATAGCGTCTTCATATAGAATATGTATTACGTCAACTGAAGTTGGGTGCAAGATCGAAACGCGAATTGGCACAAACGAAATTATATCAAAATGGCTGGTTGACGTATTTCCCCAAACAATTCAGAAAGTTTATCGAATAGTAATTCCTCCAGAAAGTAATGTAAAGAGGCAGGTAGGTTGGAGTCCCGTGCTACACTGATACTGTAGAGCGGAGAGCGGGCGTGTCGGCAGAGAGCGGCAGCGGGACACACCTCGACAGCGGCGACGCCGGCGAGGGGCGGCGCTGCGACCGCGACGGCCGACGCCTGCGCGGCGGCGGGGGAGCCACCCGCAGCACTCGTGCTGGCCACCAGGCTGCGGTACACCCTGCACAGCGCCTCGATCTCCTGCCTGCCGCACACACAACACACATAACACACACCAATCAGTTTCTCATTGAAACTAGGCCTGAAAATGAATTACAACACGTACAGAAAATAATACGAATTTACAATCGGAAAGAAGTTTGTGCGACCTCTACTTCTTAAGGGGCTCCGGAAAGGCTCAAAATCATGAAAAGTTCAATTTTTAATTTTTTGCGTTTTCTGAGTCTGCAGACTATTTCCTTTTAATAGATATATAATTTATTCAATTCCGAAGACTACAACTATTTTTAAATTTTTTTTGAAATGTGTTCTACATGGGCGTGACCCACTGTGGCGCTGTTAAACTGCTGTCAAATGGTGTTATTATTAACGTCCGTGTTCATCAGGTACATTTTAGTGATGTGAGATAAAGTATGTGTTGTGGCTAACCTGTGATGGTTCAATATATATCGCTGGTGTGATTGTCGATTGTTTCATGTTTATTTACTCTGTCGTTATCTCGAAAATATTCGTAATTAATTCTGTTTCTTGAGTCTCTGTTTTGTTGAAGTATAATAATGAGTAAAAGTAATGTTGCTGTTGCGACTTTCAATGATGGCAACATTGTAAGGTGCAAGGTATTTAGAAATATGGGAATGAAGATAGGTTCTAACATGGTACGAGCGATGCTTGCTTTAGACAAGGAACGCCTTCGGGCTGCAGACAGGGCTGTAAAGAGTCTAGAAATACAGGCAAGAGTAAACAGGAGGAGGAACAAGAGGAAGCTGGAGGAGGAGTTTGCAAAGGATGAAGATAATCCATCCTATGGACCTGGAATGCACTAAAAAGTTAATCCAATCTTTGTCGCTCGATTCCCAAAACTTTTATTTTCTCATACTAATTACATGTTTTCTAAGGATCTTCCAAACATATTTGTTTCAAACTTTCAGTAAATGTTACACAGTACCTTCTGCATAATTTAACACAGCCTTTTTCCAAAAAACTGTATATTTTTGAATATATAAATAAAAAATTGCAAAAAAAGTTGTGAATTTTCATTACAATTGAAAAAAAATCATCTTTAATAACTGAACTAAAATTTTGTAAAAATCCTGTGTTAAGTTGTAGCCCATATTCCAATAAATAATCTGTAAAAAGTTCAACTTCCTACCTCAAATACTTTGTGAGGAAAGATGTAATTTATAAGCGTTATTTTAACATTGCAAGTATAGGGCGTTCCGGAGCCCCCCTTAAAGGGGCAATAGTTTCCGGCGCTGTTATCTTGTTAACTATTGATCTACTTTCACACTCTTCAGATCGCTGGAGTTCTCTTGGAAGGCTCATTTCATTGTTAAAGAAAAATGTATATACAGTAGCTCCATTAAAATAAACCTAGTTTCATAAATCAACAGCTGTAACCGTTATAATATACACTACTGGATATTAAAATTGCTACACCAAGAAGAAATGCAGATGATAAACGGGTATTCATTGGACAAATATGTTATACTAGAACTGACAAGTGATTATATTTTCACGCAATTTGGGTGTATAGATCCTGAGAAATCAGTACCCAGAACAACTACCTCTGGTCGTAATAACGGCCTTGATACGCCTCGGCCTTGAGTCAAACAGAGCTTGGATGGCATGTACAGCTGTCCATGCAGCTTCAACACAATACCACAGTTCATCAAGAGTAGTGACTGGCGTATTGTGACGAGCCAGTTGCTCGGCCATCATTGACCAGACGTTTTCAATTGGTGAGAGATCTGAAGAATGTGCTGGCCAGGGCAGCAGTCGAACATTTTCTGTATCCAGAAAGGCCTGTACAAGGCCTGCAGCATGCGGTCGTGCATTATCCTGCTGAAATGTAGGGTTTCGCAGGGATCGACTGAAGGGTAGAGCCACGGGTCGTAACACATCTGAAATGTAACGTCCACTGTTCAAAGTGCCGTCATTGCGAACAAGAGGTTACCGAGACGTGTAACCAGTGGCACCCCATACCATCACGCCGGGTGATACGCCAATATGGCGATGACGAATACACGCTTCCAATGTGCGTTCACCAAGATTTCGCCAAACACGGATGCTACCATCGTGATGCTGTAAACAGAACCTGGATTCATCCGAAAAAATGACGTTTTGCCATTCGTGCACCCAGGTTCGTCGTTGGGTACACCATCGCAGGCGCTCCTGTCTGTGATGCAGCGTCAAGGGCAACCGCAGCCATGGTCTCCGAGCTGATAGTCCATGCTGCTGCAAACGTCGTCGAACTGTTCGTGCAGATGGTTGTTGTCTTTCAAACGTCCACATCTGTTGACTCAGGGATCGAAACGTGGCTGCACGATCCGTTACAGCCATGTGGATAAGATGCCTGTCATCTCGACTGCTAGTGATACGAGGCCGTTGGGATCCAGCACGGCTTTCCGTATTACCCTCCTGAACCCACCGATTCCATATTCTGCTAACAGTCATTTGGATCCAACACGGCGTTCCGTATTACCCTTCTGAACCCAACGATTCCATATTCTGGTAACAGTCATTGGATCTCGACCAACGCAAACGCGATAGGCTACAACCCGACCTTTATCAAAGTCGGAAACGTGATGGTACGCATTTATCCTCCTTACACGAGGCATCACAACAACGTCTCACCAGAAAACGCGGGACAACTGCTGCTTGTGTATGAGAAATCGGTTGAAAACTTTCCTCATGTCAGCACGTTGTAGGTGTCGCCACTGGCGCCAACCTTGTGTGAATGCTCTGAAAAGCTAATCATTTGCATATCAGAGCATCGTCTTCCTGTCGGTTAAATTTCGCGTCTGTAGCACGTCATCTTCGTGGTGTAGTAATTTTAATGGCCAGTAGTGTATCTACAGTATCTACTGCAACCTACACCCTTCTGAATCTGCTTAGTGTATTCACCCTCCACGCTGACCTCCAATACTAAATTTATGATCCCTTGAAGCCTCAGAACATGTCCTACCAACCGATTCCTTCTTCTAGTCAAGATGTGCCACAAACTTCTCTTATCCCCAGTTCTATTCAGTATCTCCTCATTAGTTATGTAATCTACCCATCTAATCTTCAGCATTCTTCTGTAGCACCACATTCCGAAAGCTTCTATTCTCTTCTTGTCTAAAATAATTATCGTCCATGTTTCACTTCGATATATGTCTCCACTCCACACCAATACTTTCAGAAACGACTTCCTGACGTTTAAATCTATACTCGATGTTAAAAAATTTCTCTTCTTCAGAAATGATTTCCTTGCCAGTCTGCATTTTATATACTCCCTACTTCAACCATCATCAGTTATTTTACTCCCCAAATATCAAAGTTCATCTACTACTTTGAGTGTCTCATTTCCTAATCTAATCCCCTCAACATCACCCGACTTAATTCGACTACATTCCATTTTCTTCGTTTTGCTTTTGTTGATGTTCATCTTATATCCTTCTTTCAAGACAGTGTTCATTCCTGCTCTTCCAGGTCCTGTGCTGTCTCTGACAGAATTACAATGTCATCGGCGTACCTCAGAGTTTTTATTTCTTCTCCGTGGATTTTAATTCCTACTCCGAATTTTTATTTTGTTTCCTTTACTGCTTGCTCAGTACACAGATTGAATAATATCGGGGATAGGCTACAACCCTGTCTCACTCCCTTCCCAACCACTGCTTCCCTTTCATGCCTCTCGACTCTTTTAACTGCCATCTGGTTTCTGTACAAAATGTTAATAGCCTATCGCTCCCTGTATTTGACCCCTGTCACCTTCAGAATTTGAAAGCGAGTATTCCAGTCAACATTGTCAAAAGCTTTTTCTAAGTCTACAAATGCTAGAAACGTAGGTTTGCCTTTCCTTAATTTATCATCTAAGATAAGTCGTAGGGTCAGTATTGCCTCACGTGTTGCAACATTTCTAGAGAATCCAAACTGATCTTCCCCGAGGTCGGCTTCTACCAGTTTTTCCATTCGTCTGTAAAGATTTCGTGTTAGTATTTTGCACCCGTGACTTATTGAACTGTTAGTTAGGGTATTTTCACATCTTTCAACACCTGATTTCTTTGGGATTGGAATTATTATATTGTTCTTGAAGTCTGAGGATATTTCGCCTGTCTTATATATCTTGCTCACCAGATGGTAGAAAACTCTTCTGAAGCAAAAAACTTACATGGACACATGCCCCATTCCGAATGGTTTCCGAGATACAACACATAAGGTACATTTACATGTTGAAAATTCCAGTCATTTTAGAAGAGCGAGTGGCGGGACAGAACTACTTGCGGGTTCTTTTTATTTTTAATTCGTTTGTTGGACACCCTGATGACGTTCCTTTGGCCACGCAGACTGCGATGTATTTCCGGCATGATGTAGCCTCTCCACATTTTAGCAGACATGTGAGGGAACATCTCAAGTACACTTACCCTAATCACTGCATTTCTAATGGCAGTACAATTAACAGCTCATCATCCATATCGCCAGACCTTAGGCATCAGATTTTTGTTTGTGAGGTTCGATGAAGTATGAAGTGTACAAACGAAATGTGAATATGCGAGATGAACTGCTTGGTCGCATCGTGGTCGCTACTGCCCTCCATTTTGGAACGCGCAGAGACGTTCAGACAAGCAACACAACATGTTCTCCAAAGAGTGCACAAATGCACTAAAGTTGACGATGGGATACTCAATCATTTATTGCAAACTGTACAACAGTTCTAATACGAAGTGCGTGATAATCTGCGTGGTCGTCGGTGTCGTCGGATCAGGGAAGGACGGGGAAGGAATTCAGCCGTGCCCTTTCAGAGGAACCATCCCGGCATTTTCCTGGAGCGATTTAGGGAAATCACGGAAAACCTAAATCAGGATGGCCGGACGCGGGATTGAACCGTCGTACTCCCGAGTGCGAGTCCAGTGTATATTAAAAATGGGTTCTTTTCAATTGATACTTTGTAAAACGCATGTTATAATGTTTACTAAATGTTGTACATGTGCACATGTGTACACCTGACAATGTACTAAACAGCACAGAAAATAAATAAAAATGTACGTCAAATGTGTTCCGTCTCGGAAACCATTCTGAATAGGGCACATATTGAAGATTTTTGCTCGAATGATCGTTCCTGTCCTATTCCTAATATTGACCGTTCCTCCTGGGACACCCTGTATATAGAAACTATACTGTATATATGAATCACGGGACTTGAAAGAGAGACAGTAGTTCTCAAGGCAATGAGAGAGGATTAAAGCACATCCACAATGTTGTTGACACTGTACTGCCTTTGACACAAAATCTGTCTATCACAAATACCTTAGCC
Source organism: Schistocerca cancellata (assembly GCF_023864275.1). Classification (NCBI taxonomy): domain Eukaryota; kingdom Metazoa; phylum Arthropoda; class Insecta; order Orthoptera; family Acrididae; genus Schistocerca; species Schistocerca cancellata. The sequence continues at coordinate 1,093,907,650 of NC_064626.1, read as the reverse complement.
GCCAATAAAACTGACCGCCCCTCACAGCTTTAAGTCTCACTGTCTGAACGATCTGGCAGCACTGCAGCGTGTGATACACTGTCTTCTACTTGAGCCCTTGTAAAGTTGTATCTACATTTCGTTTGTTTGCTAAAACTACACTGAAGGGCCAAAGAAACTGGTACACCTGCCTAATATCGTGTAGGGCCCCTGCGAGCACGCAGAAGTACAGCAGCACGACCTGGCGTGGACTCTAGTAACGCCTGAAGTAGTGCTGGAGGGAATTGACACCATGAATCCTGCAGCGCTATCCATAAATCCGTAAGAGAACGGCCAGGTGGGGGAACTCTCCTGAACAGCACGTTGCAAAGCATCCCAGATATCCTCAATAACGTTCATGTCTGGGGAGTTTGGTGGCCAGCGGAAGTGTTTAATCTCAGAATAGTGTTTCTCGAGGCACTCTGTGGCAATTCTGGGCGTGTGGGGTGTCGCATTGTCCTGCTGGAATTGCCCAAGTCCGTTCGAATGCACAATGGACATGAATGGATGCAGGTGATCAGACAGGATGCTTACATACGCGACACCCATCAGAGTCTTATACAGACGTGCCAGGAGCCCCATATCACTCTAACTGCACACGCCCCACACCATTACAGAGCCTTCACCAACTTCAACGGTACCCTGCTGACAGGCAGGGTCCATGAATTCATGAGGTTGACTCCATATGCGTACACGTCCGTCCGCTCGATACAATGTGAAAGGACACTCGTCCGACCGGGCAACATGTTTCCATTCACCAACAGTCCAATGTCGGTGTTGACGGGCCCAGACGGGGCGTAAAGTTATGTGTCGTGCAGTCATCAAGGGTACACGAATGGGCCTGCGGCTCCGAAAGCCACTATCGATGACGCTCCGTTGAATGGTTCGCACGCTGACACTTGTTGATGGCCCAGCATTGAAATCTGCAGCAATTTGCGGAAGGGTTGCACTTCTGTCACGTTGAACGATTCTCTTCAGTCGTCGTTGGTCTGCTCATGCGGTTTTTTTTTTTTCTTCCGGCCGCAGCGATGTCGGAGATTGATGTTTTACCGGATTCCTGATATTCATGGTACACTCGTGAAATGGTCGTACGGGAAAATCCCCACTTCATCGATACCTCAGAGTTGCTGTGTCCCTGCCGGCCGCTGTGACCGATCGGTTCTAGGCGCTTCAGTCCGGAACGGCGCTGCTGTTACGGTCGCAGGTTCGAATACTGCCTCGGGCATGGATGTATGTGATGTCCTTATGTTAGTTCTAAGTCTAGGGAACTGATGAGCTCAGCTGTTTAGTCCCATAGTGCTCAGAGCCATTTGATCTGCTGTGTCCCATCGCTCGTGCACCAATTGTAACACCACGTTCAAACTCACTTAAGTCTTAATAACCTGCCATTGTAGCAGCAGTAACCGATCAATAACTGCGCCGGCCAATTGGTGTCTTATATAGGCGTTGCCGACTGCAGCCCCGTATTCTGTCTGTTAACACATCTCCGTATTTGAATACGTATGCCTATATCAGGTTCTTTGGCGCTCCTGTGTATCTTTGATAGAATCTCAAACATTTTTTCTTTCAATATGTAACCCACCAGTAGCAGTGATACCTTTCGAAAACATTCCTGCGAAACAGTTAGCAACTGCTTCAGGATCGGGACAGTTTATGCTCGAAAGTTTCCTCGCCAAGCAGCGGCTACTGGCCACCGGCCAGCGGCCTTAAGCACGTTTCTGTTCTCACACTGGCAACCATAAAATCTTTTACTATCGTAGTTTGATTTTCCACATGGAATAATTTCGATAAATCGAGTGAACAACGTACAGTAATACAGCGGTGCAGTCTTTGCTCGTGTAGCATACGGCATGAAGAATACTGACGTGTATAAACTACCACCACCGCTACAATGTACCTAAAACAAAATTTGGTTGGTATATAAGCTGAAACATTGGTGTTTAGTGTGTTACTATGAGTGTATTTATCAAATGTCATTTTTTACTTGAAGTTCTAGCATTTGCCTTGCAGTTAGGTATTGAATTTTGCATACTTGACCTTACAAACGTTGTTTCAGCTTTACAAAATAGCGCCTGAAGTGGAAGAAGATCCACGCTTTGCGTTTAATACGGGTGAAGGCAGCGGATACCGCTCGAAATATTTGTGCCGTGTGTAGTGCTAGCGCTGTCGAAGAAATCACGTTAGAAAATGTTTTTCTCGACTCAAGAAGGATCTATCTGATATGAATCATTTTCAACATTCAGAAAGTCCCATCAGTTGACAAATGATATGAATTGCTACCATTTAACCTACGTTCGACATTATCTTTCAGTGGGAAAGATTCATAAGTCGGATGCAGGATTAGTGCTTACTCTAGTTGAAAGCAACAAAATTCAGAGGGCTTATTTGTGATAGAATGGCCTCTGTGCGCTCACGGAGGATCATATGTAATGTTGTTACTGTTGACCGGTTATAATGCCTTCATTCTAACTTCATAACAGCATCAAGTGGCACGGGTAGCGTGTTGTATAGTACGAACTGCTACCCAGGGGTATGTCTATCGCAATTGCCAATAACTGAAATGTCTTCACGTCACAGTGTAACGAAAACGGCCAACAAGCTAGTATTGCTACTGCACAATAACGCTCATCTGCAATCAGCTGATTTCACAAAGGAAGCTATGAACAAGCTTACTGGACTTGACGACATTATTAACTCCAAAACAGTACGTTTCTAGAAGCAAAGAATCCGTAAATTTTCTGAGCGTTATCACACATTATTTAAAATGTGACAGAACATATTATTTATTATTAATTTTTATCTTATTATTACTTTTGTGCTCAATAATCTAATGAAGAAACGCTATGAAAACATACTCTGCACTAACACAAATGAATGACAACTCAGCGTCGTCAACTTACACGAAAGTCTGCTTTAATAAACGATAACGTATCTGCAACACATGCCTGCCTAAATCGTCACAAATTAAATTTTTTTGAACCTTGAAATGCTTTGTGTCTACTTCCTGTCCTGTGTCGTACACAACTAGCATGGAAACGTGGCTGTTGAAGTACCCTAAAGAATTCCAATGAACAAATTATTGTGCCACGCATCTGTATTCTTAAAAAACTAAAGTTTATTCCAGTAAAAAACGAGAAATACGTATTATCATGTGTGCCCTACATAAGTTTTTCAACCTTATGTTATGCGATACTGTCAATAGCATGAGGATTTATGATGGAGAAGATTTCTTAAGTGTTTTTTATTGTTTTTCGATCTGGTTGCATGTAGTTCTGTCACAGAAGAGGTAAAAAGTTCGTCTTCAGTGAGACTGAAACAAAGACCTAACGCATATTTCACTTTACAGTGCGAACACGTTACCGCATGTATGAATGTAGAGTCTCGCGGCGATAACATTGAATAAAATGTTCTCGGGTTTCCAACCGCGTCAATTGCTTAAAACTACAAGAGCTTTCGGCGAATCACTCCTTGGCCATTATCAAGTGGTATGACTGCCAGTGGGCTCTTGGTCCGCCATTATATACGCTAGCTGCCGGCTGTGACGTCACTGGTGCCCGTGACATTGCCATATATGGGCATGTTTTGAGTCGGCGTTCGATGTGCCCTCTTCAACCACGCGATCGCTGGATCCCACGCAGCGCTGAGCTGCAAGCCACCGTCTCTATTCAGGCTGTTTGTGGTAACTTTTTTTCAATAGCTTCCTTTATTAAACTGTCCCAAAAGCTGTTAGTGCAAGCCACGACCGAGATATCATCAGTCTTATGTGGTGACCGTTTTCTAACGCATGCTCAGCTAACGCAGATTTCTCTGGATAGCTTAGGCGATAATACCTCTCGTCTTCTTTCCTGCGTTGTTCAACAGTGCGCACTGTTTGTCCGATGTACTTCTGGCCACACTCACAAGGTATTTCGTAGACTCCAGGTGTTCTGAGACCTACTGCGTCTTTAACTGGTCTCAGTAACTTACGGATTTTCGTTGGAGGCCTGAAGATTGATTTGATCTTGTGTCTTTTCAACAGGCGGTTTATCTTGCCCGACACAGAGCCACAGAATGGCAGCAAAGCAAGTTTCTCTTCCTGCTCTTCGTTGGTGGTCTTATTCTGATGTTTCCCAGAAATCACTTCTTTCACTCTATGGGCGCTGTAGCCGTTATTCCTGAAAACCTTGCGTTGGTGGCTCAGTTCAGGGGGCAGGTTATCGTCGTCTGATATTACTCTTGCACGATGCAACAATGTTTGTAATACTGTGCGCTTCTGTGCTGGATGATGGTGGCTGGTGGCGTGCAGGTACAGGCCTGTGTGGGTGGGTTCTCTGTAGACGCTGTGGGCAAGGCACCCATTTCGTTTACGGTGTACAAGGACGTCGAGGAAGTGCAATGCATTATCTTTTTCCACCTCCATGGTGAACTGGTTATTACTGTTGATGCCATTGAGGTGTTCCAAAACCTCGTCTAGTTTCTCGCGTCCGTGTGGCCAAATGACGAACGTGTCGTCAACGTATCGAAAGAAACACTTCGGCTTCAATGGCTCAGTATTAGCAGAATCGACGCCTTAGCGAGGATGATATTATAGTCGGTTTTGATGTAGTGGCGCTGTTTACGAATGTGCCTATCAAAGGCGCTTTGGACCTAATTTCCCAGTATTTTGTAAGTGACGTGGTCGAGCTATTTAGGCACACTCTTACGTCCTCCTATTTCGTGTACAACGGCCAGTATTACGATCAGACAGAGGACGTAGCAATGGGTAGCACGTTGGCTCCAGCTGTTGCAAACCTTTTCATGAAGAATTTTGAGTATATTGCCATTACTGCTCCATTGAAGCCGAAGTGCCTCTTTCGATACGTTGACGACACGTTCGTCATTTGGCCACACGGACGCGAGAAACTAGACGAGGTTTTGGAACACCTCAATGGCATCAACAGTAATATCCAGTTCACCATGGAGGTGGAAAAAGATAATGCATTGCACTTCCTCGACGTCCTTGTACACCGTAAACGAAATGGGTGCCTTGCCCACAGCGTCTACAGAAAACCCACCCACACAGGCCTGTACCTGCACGCCACCAGCCACCATCATCCAGCACAGAAGCGCACAGTATTACAAACATTGTTGCATCGTGCAAGAGTAATATCAGACGACGATAACCTGCCCCCTGAACTGAGCCACCAACGCAAGGGTTTCAGGAATAACGGCTACAGCGCCCATCAAGTGGAAGATGTGATTTCTGGGAAACATCAGAATAAGACCACCAACGAAGAGCAGGAAAAGAGACTTGCTTTGCTGCCATTCTGTGGCTCTGTGTCGGGCAAGATAAACCGCCTGTTGAAAAGACACAAGATCAAATCAATCTTCAGGCCTCCAACGAAAATCCGTAAGTTACTTGTAAGTAGGCTGTTTATGTTTTCTTTATGTAAGTTTGCTGTTTATGTTTTTTACATAGCACTCTGTATGAAAATCACTGGCTGTGCTGTGTGCAGTATGTGGCTAGTTTGCATTGTTGTCTGTCTGCCATTGTTGTCATGAACTGCTATAGCTGGATGTGAACAGCAGATAGCGGTGGGCAGTTGGAGGTGAGCCGCCAGCAGTGGTGGACGTGGGGAGAGAGATGGCGGAGTTTTGATAATCTGTAAGACTGAATGTCAATTATGAATATTAAGGTAAATACATTGTTTGTTCTCTATTAATATCTTTCATTTGCTAACTATCCCTATCAGTAGTTAGTACCTTCAGTGGTTTGAATCTTTTATTTAGCTGGCAGTAGTGGCGCTCGCTGTTTTGCAGTAGCTTGAGTAGCGAAGATTTTTGTGAGGTAAGTGATTTGTAAAAGGTATAGGTTAAAGTTAGTCAGGGCCATTGTTTTGTAGGGGTTATTGAAAGTCAGATTGCGTTGCGCTAAATAATATTGTGTGTCAGGTTAAGCACAGGCTTGTACAATTGTTCTAAGGGGACGTTTCATATGTATAAATAGCTCTAAGGGGACGTTTCATATGTCGACCCTTAGCCTAGGATACCTCACTGGAATCTTCTGATTTTTTCTTGTAGTTTGTGTATTTAGTGTAGCTTTTGTTTATTGCTAGTGCGTAATTGTAGAGAGAATCTCCTTTGTAGTTGCAGTCTTTCATTGTTGTACAGTAAAACAGTTGTGGCATGCATGTAGCGTTGCGCCAAGTATTTCGCTGCTGCAATTAACTAGATATTATTTTCAGTGCTATGTTAATGTGTTCTCTTATTTTTGCTCTTCAAATTGTGTTTTTGTGTGTTATCGTGTGAAATATTGTCTCAATGATGGCGTGTGAAAAACGTAACACTCGGCTCCAAAGTAAACTAAGAAACGACAGTGAAGACGAAAGCAATGTGTTAGCGCCACTGTGTAATGAGTTAACTAATGTTCAAAGTAGTAATTTGGTAACTGTGCATAGGGAAATGGAGCGGGCGTCAAACAATGGCGTAGACAATCAAACAGGTAGTGAACAGGGAAGCATTATCGATCGATCGGTCGGCAACAGCTCGCCTCAGGAATCCGAAATGATAGGACACAATTTTGCAAATACTGTAGATTCAGGTTTTGCGTCCTCACCGGTTTCTCAAATGAGTCAAGACACATTTTCTGCTTGTCAAAATGTGAATGCTGCCGGTGAAAACGCACTGCCAAAGAGCATAGAGAAACAGATTCCAGACACTAATACATTATTATTGCAATTAATGCAAAAAATGGAACAAAATCAGAAACAAACACAGCAACAGTTAGATACAATGGGACAAAATCTGCAAAAGTTAGACACAGTGGAACAAAATCAGAGACAAACACAGCAAAAGCTTCAAAAGTTAGACTCATTGGAACAAACGCTTGAACAAACACGTGAAGATTTAACTACTGAGTTACATAAAATCGAATCGAAATGTCAAAAAGTCTGTAATGACGTAAAAACACAAATTTGTGAGCATTTCCAACCTATTTTTTCGCTGCATGAAAATGCATTACAGAATCACGAAGCAGCCATAAAAGAGCTGCAAACCATTGTTCATGAAAATCATGAGACCTTGTGGGCTAAAATTGACTCAGTTGCATCTACCGATTCGGTAACGCAACTTGCAAAAACTCAGGAAAACTTAAAGGACACAGTAGAAAGACACATGGAGGAAATTAGTTCATTATCAGAGAAAGTAGCCGAACTTTCGGATCAGGTCACTAATTTATCTACAAAGGTAGATGATGATCTGAATGACACAAGACCCGTAGCCTTCACTGACACAGAAGAGTATGAACAAATAAGAAAATTCAAACAAAATCAGAATCAAATTAATACGCAATACAAAAGAGAAATGCGGGAAGTACAAGATCAGCTGACACAGGTAATACAAGAATTACGTATTTCAGAGGACAATCGCGCCCCAATAAGGGAAGAGGGACATAGAAATACGGAACAGCCACAAAATAATAACACAGGGCATTTCGGTAATTATGAAAGAAATTGGCAAGGTACACCGAATTTTGAGATGGAACCGCCGACACGATGTAGCAATGACCGACATGCTACTCGCCGACACGATGATTTTGACTATAAGCTGTTCATTACTACACGTAAATTCAAAACATTTAAGAATTCTGGCAACGACATTCATCCACAAGCATGGCTCCATCAATTCTCTCATTGTTTCCCTCCCAACTGGTCATTGGAGCACAGATTAGAATTTATGTGTGGCTACTTGGAGAATGAACCAGCTGTAAGAATGCGATCGGTCATTCACGATTGCCACAGTGAAGGAGAATTTTACCATGCCTTCCTCTCAGCATATAGGTCTCAAGCCACACAAGACCGCGTAAAACATAACATCATAATGATGAAACGTTTCGAACAATCTGAATTTTCCAGTCTTGTGAAATATTTTGAAGACATGTTGCACAAGAATCAGTACCTGTCAAACCCATACAGCCCCTCAGAACTCATCCGCATTTGCTTAATCAAATTACCTGAACACTTACGGCATATTATTTTAGCAGGACGTTGCAAAGACGACATTGAAGCTTTTCAGGGACTGTTACAAGAACTGGAAATTGACACTGACAATCGCGGAACGCGAAAACAGGAGTACAACAGTTACAGGTCACATCTGTCACAATTCCGCGATGACAGAAATAATACACGACAAGGCTATTCTTATAACGTAAGTCGTGACCAAAACAGACACCACCCATATGATAACCACTGGCAGAGTAATAGTTACAGGGAAAGATCACCTTTCCGCGGTAATGACTATCACAGAGACAATCAGAGAAACAGACAATATGGAAACCAAAACAATTATTATCAAGGGAGACAGAATAACTTCAGACGCAACGGTCCAGCACGCAGTTACGACTCAGGCAGAAATTCTCCACCACGTAACAGACAAGAAAGAAACTATGTAAACTACCGACATGACGACAGGCGATATGATCGTAACGACAGACCTGAACTGCATCAGAACTGGCGAGTTTTAAACAGAGCTGGGCCCTCTGGGCAAGGCGAATTTGTGGAAGTTAGGCCTCCTAATCCCAATAACGACGCGCGCCAACAAAGAGACAATAGGCGATGACTCACACCGCTGGCAGCCACAAGACGTACTTATGAAACTGATGACGCAGCTGCCGTAGCTAGTAATTACGTAAAAATGGAAGACATTAGGGACATCTTACTCCAGGAACACGACGTAACACGTAACAACATTGCATATCCTGTGATTCACATTACTGTAAATGACGTAAAATTTACGGCAGTACTTGACTCTGGCAGTCCCATTTCAGTAATTAGCGAAACAGCTTTTAGCAAATGCAACAAAGCGAACGATTGCCCCACACTTCCGTTACGTAAGATTAAATTACAAGGTGCAATCTTTGGAAAAAGTGTAGATGTACGCCAACAAACCAATTTAGAATTCTTTTGTCAAAGCCACAGCTTCTCTATGAACTTCCTTATTGTTCCATTATTGTCGACGGAAATTATACTGGGAGTAGACTTTTTGAATGAATATAAAGCAATCTTAAGCTTTCACGATGCTGAAATAAGTTTAGAGAAAGAAGGTAAGTCAATAGCTTTGAAATTTGAAGACTGGCTCTCAAACCATGATGAGGAAATTAATCGGCTTTACGTTCTGTTAGACAACAGTTCGGAATTTTCTACGGAAGTAGACACCAACAATCACTCTGCAAGTACTGACAGGGTTGACATCGACGGCATATTTGAAATTAATGAGTTAATTCAGAATAAAATTCAGACAATTGAGAATTGTAATGACACTGATAGGCAGGACCTTTTTGAGATTTTACAAGCACATTCCACAGTTTTTACTCACAAAACAGGAACAATCAAGGGGTTTCAATACCAATTTCGTGTTCGTGAGCATACTAAATTTTGTGTTAGACCATACGTAATTCCGGCGCATTATAGGGACCGTGTTAGAACAGAAATACAATCTATGCTTGTCGAGGGCATTATTGAGCCTGCAGTAAGCTCATACAACAACCCATTACATGTTGTTGAGAAGAAGAATGGATCGATCAGGCTTGTTTTAGATTCGAGACAAATCAATACTATCATCATTCCTGAAACAGACAGGCCGCAGACGATGGAAGAACTTCTTCAAAATTTTAATGGTGTAAAAGTGTTGTCTTCCATTGATCTCAGATCCAGCTTTTATCAGATCGAACTTCATCCAGAATGCAGAAAATACACAGCTTTCCTTTGTTTCGGCGTTTGTTATCAGTTTCGGAAACTTCCTTTTGGTTTGAACATTTCTTCAGCAGCATTCATTCGTGGGTTAAATTCCATATTACCTGAGTTCTTAAAACGTCACATCACTTTATATGTGGACGATATTCTAATAGCAGAAGCTTCATGGGAACAACATAACCGCATCCTCAACAGTTTGTTACGTATTTTTGCAGAATCTGGAATTACAGTTAACTTGGAAAAGTCTGAATTCGGTAGGTCAAAGGTGAAGTTTTTGGGACATATTATTTCTTCTGAAGGCATTCAGCCGGATCCTGAAAAGTTAGAAGCAATTAGAGCCATTCCAGTTCCATCCACAAAAAAACAAGTCCGCAGTTTTCTACGTCTCGTAAATTTTTACCGTCGTTTTCTGAATATGCAAATTCTAGTTACACCTAAACTTTGTTCTCTCACTGGAAAAAATACTATTTGGAACTGGGACGAACAAGCACAGTTGGAATTCAATTCTTTGAAAGAAGCGTTACTTCACGCGCCAATACTAGCTCATCCAGATCTGTCACAAGATTTCTGCCTTAGCACTGATTCTTCCAAAGTTGGTCTTGGTGCCCATTTATTTCAAGAAGCCATAGAAGATGACATTACTGTTCAGAAAACCATTGCTTTTGCTAGCCGAGTGCTAACAAAATCTGAAAAAAATTATTCCGTTACTGAATTAGAAGCTTTAGCTATCGTTTGGGCATTTAACAAATTCCGTTTCTTTCTTTCTGGTAAGCACGTAAAAGTATACAGTGATCACCGTGCATTACAGTTTCTTATGTCTTCAAAATTAAATCATGATAGGTTAAAACGTTGGGCATTGTTTCTGCAAGAATTCCGCTTCACAATAGTCTACGTTCCCGGCAAGGAGAACATTGTTGCGGACGCGCTGTCACGCGCACCGGGTGGGCTTGAGAAAAGTAACACAGAAGGCAACCTCGAGAAAAATTTCAGTATTCTTTACATTCAGAAAGTCGCCTTTGAAAACTTCATCACCACATCTTTAAAGGACATTGCTCGTGAACAAGATAAAGATCCGATTTGGAAAGATATCAAAAGTAAATGGCATGAAAAGACACACTCAGATTCGGCATTATTACCTGGTTAGAAACAACATACTCTTCAAACGCTGCACTGTTGATGACAAGCTATGGGTACTTTGCATTCCAGACGATTTTGTTAATAAGCTCATTTGGTACATTCATTTCAGCTACGCACATTTTGGTCCACGAAAATGTTATCATATTCTTCGAACGACTTGTTATTTTAACAATATGGAAAAGCGAATTCGAAGAGTCTTGTCTATTTGTAAACTTTGTCAAAAGGCGAAACCATCTACTATCTCACATCGTGCTCCGTTATTTCCTATTATTCCTTCTAAATTAAAAGAATTTGCTGCTGTTGATCTCTTGGGACCACTTGTCAGAACATCTAATGGATTTGCGTACGTTCTAGTCGCTGTTGAACTTACTTCAAAATTTGTTTCTTTCACTCCGTTACGTAAAGCCACTGGACGGTCTGTATCCAACGCCTTTGTTAAAAATTTCTTACGTGACGTTGGACACGTTAGTAAAGTCATTTCAGATAACGGACCGCAATTCAGATCTGCTGTTTGGTCACGCTTGCTTCGGAATCATAGAATCAAACCTGTTTTTATTTCATTGTATTCACCACACTGTAACCCGTCTGAACGGATTATGAAAGAAATCAATAAGCTTTGCAGACTTTATTGTCACAGAAAGCATCAGCATTGGGACAGATATTTACACTTATTTCAAAATGTGCTGAATGAAATGCCTCATGATTCCACTGCTTTACCACCTACTCTTGTACTGAAGAATGAAGAACCTCCGAACAGAATCAGAGAGCTTGTACCTTTCCCGAATACACGTAAACTTCGACACAAAGACATAATTGATTTGGCTCTAAAAAATATAAAATCTGCAGCAGACAAAAGGAGAAAACTACACGGTAAAGCAAATGCAAAGAAATTATATATTGGTCAGAAAGTTCTCATTAAAGCTCATTCATTGTCACATAAGAAGAAACACTTGAGTCACAAATTCTTTCTAGTTTACAATGGACCTTACAGAATCCGACGTATACCACATGATAATTGCGTTGAAGTTGAAACTCTGCGAACTAGGAAGAGTAAAGGTTTACACCACATTTCTCATGTAAAACCATTTATTGACAGATAATCTGCTTTTTAACTTAGTCTTTGCAATTGTCACTTCACGCTACTTGTACAATTTGTCCCACTGAGAAACTGTTAACATGCAACTATGTTTTTAAAGTTAACTAACCATCCAGTCAAGAACATAGGTAACTTAGACAAGTAATTGCGAATGCATTGTTATTGCGAACAGACGACACAGTGTTGTTATTTATACATTCTTCCTTGTTAGTTGCACGATTACATAACGAATATACGGCTTACATACTTAGAACATATACCAGCACTGCTAATGAAATTTTCATGCAACATTTTGGTTTGCTTACGAGTGGATTCTGGATTTGAGGTGCTTTCTGTGAAATGCCAGATGACACAGTGGTTAGTTTATGTGACAGCTACACGATTTTATCACGACGCTGCTAATGCGTGACAATTTACAATGTTGCTTTTGCGGTGTATCTGTTTTATATCTGCACAGTTTTTTCTGAATTCTTCTATAAAGTGAGACATGTTTTAGTAGTAACTTTTGTGGTATAGCTACAATGAGACAGCCTTTTCCGTAGCACAACAATACTTTACAGCACAATAATTCCTTCATCGCGGCAATAAGCGTAATAACTAAGTTATCTATACGCAAAGCATTTCACTTTGTTTATCATGAGGTAAGTACATTGACTTCTGCAGAACTTAGCTTTCGGAGGACAATAACTACGACACTTCCCAGAGATTATCTTACAGCAAGACGCACATTTAGCGCTACAGGACACGTATTTGAGTGATTAATTTTGTACTTAAAACATTTATTTTTAAAGATTTTTGAATTACAAAGAAAGTTTTTCGCAATACATTTCATTCCATTGCTGAAATCTGTAACACCTGAGGGTATAATTACAATAATCCTCAGGGGGGTACACGCCTACTTTGTGTATCATGTGTTTGGCAAGCACAAGGAGCCCTAGCTAATATGGTATTTGCTTATACAACTTTACACATCGGTACCATATTTCTCTAACACATAAATTACACAGCTATCTGATCATTTAACTGAGAGAGACAAATCTTTTTTACTACGTCAGTGACAGATGTTTACGCAATTGCACAGTTGGGTAACTTCACACTTACGAAATTGTATTTTGTCTGTACTGTGTGAACTGTTCATATTTTTTGGTACCATTGTGATACTATGAAAGCTTTGAATGATGTATTTTGGTATGAGATCATAATTTTTAAAGTACGTTTGAGGTAGATGACACTACTGAAATGAGCAGAGAATTTTCTTTAGGTTTTGAAATCATTGGAGGAAGCTACGACGTTTTTGACATTTGACTGAGGTGTTATGATGTTATTTTTACGACGACGATGTGTATTATGCTGTTGTGGTATGTTTATGTCAATAAAATTCTTGACCTGTGAAATATTTTTATATGAGACTGTCACTGTAGCGGAAACTACTGTCGTAAATATTTCCGTAAGAAAGTTAAGTGACCACCTGCACATAATGCGACGGGGGCACCCAGGTGTGTCAGACACCTGGAGAACAAGCCTTTTCAGACGCTCAGGTAGAAAAGAAAGCCATTAGGGTGTGCCAGACGCACAGGTGGAAGAGAAGGACAAAGAGAGGCCTAGACGCCTGTTAATGACATTCCTTTGTAGAGGGCATCGCTAATGCGACACGCTCGTTACTTGAAAACATATGATTTTTGTAATGCGTTGTGGGCACACAGCTGTGTCAAACACCTGGAGAATAAGCCATTAGGATGTGCCTTTCATCGCTAATGCGACACCCTCGTTACTTAAAAATTTATGATATTTACTGAAATGCCTAACAAAATGACAAGAAATATTTTTACATCTGCACACCTGATTATGACAAGTGTCTTTCTACGAGAGTTGAGAGCCATTAACTTATGAAATGAAATGTCACATGACTACTGAATGATATTTTTATGCTTTGGTTTGTGTAATTGCTTATTTCATTTGATATCTGGTTTCCAGCTGTGTTGCAGCATTGCTTTTATAAAATGAGATGCATTTGCTAATGTGAACACTTTCTGTCAACAGATCTATTAAATGATAATTTTGTAATCCACATTCTTTAAAAAAAGGAGCACTTGGAAAGGAAAGAACAATAAGAAGTAACTAGTAACAGTAACACTTAATTTTCTTTTCAGGTACATGGTAATATTTTTTTACAATCAGTTGTTATGGTGCACCACTTTAATTACATAGACATTAAGATGTGAATATGCATTTCCCTTGTCTGCATTGTTGTTTCCTGTAATATTTTTTCTGCTTGAGCTATGTCATGTTTAGGTATAAGTTGCTGCTGTTTGTCAGGCATAGTGTTACTGAATTTGACTTTGTGTTACTCTTCTAAGCTAGTTTTTCTTGTTTCCTGCATTGCCTTATATTAGTTGTAATATTGCACTTGCTTTGCTAATTTATGCTGCTTGCTTTGCCATTTCTATATTTTGTCATTGATGTTTGTGTTAATTATTTTTTTTTGCTGCATTGCCTCGTCCCTTGGTATATATATCTGAGCTCAGTAGATTTAAGTTAGCTTAAGAGGGGGTAGACTATATAAGAAACTGACTATGGAGAATAGGTAAAGAATGCATTGCGAAGAAAGGTTTGGGCCCCAATGAGTATTGTACAATCAGAAATAATTATTTTGAAAGAAATATGAATAGAATACAGGAAGGAGGTATAGGTAGGATTATCTTGGAAATAAATAATGAGGTAAGAAATATGTGAACACATAAATACAGAAAGCATGCTTGGATAGGATTTTTTTGGTGGAAGCAAAGGTTGAAATAAGACGAACGATCTATGGAATGAAGGGAGATCTCCAAGCAAAATACTGCAGTAAACCAAACCCTGTCCTTTCCTCTTTGCTGCCTTTTCCAAATATGTAATTGTGTGTTGTCCTTTCCTTTTGGTGTTATCCCACTATGTGTTTGTGTACCCTTGTGTATTTGTGTTTTTTTTCTGTCTTTATGTGTTTAGCTGATGACAGTTATGTTGTAGAACTTTTCTAATACTCTGTTATTTACCTTGTAAAGATGTTTAGACATTATTTATTCTGTTTTAATGCTCATGTGTGAAGTTGACGTTTCAAAAGTGATTCTGATCTTTTATTTTTGTACTCATGTCATCATTCCTGTAACACTGATGTATATGTTTATTTCTATTCTTTTGTAAAGCCCCTATTACTACAAATATTATCTGTATTGTTATGTCTTTAATGTTGTATTTTGTATCTTTGTAATTGTATTCTTATGTTATATAATTGTAATTGACGCCAGTTAATCAAATTAAGTAACTTGAAAGCATTCATTTCACTGCACACATTTCTGTTGGTCATAGTATATGGACAATATGTGAGAAATAGGGACTGATAGTGTTTGCACGTGTGTTAATAATTCAGCAAGGGACTGGATAACAGCATTGCTGGTTCTAAGGACAATTCCAAAAACTTTGTGAGTGAACAAGTGGTGGTTTATGGACTTGCTATCTTCTCTGCAAGACTCTTCGATGGTAATTGTGCACCTGCACAGTCGCAGCAGATGGCTGCTGGCCATCTCTACCAGGACTACAGTGGGTCTACACCTTTGCTGACTCACCAGTACCACAATTTCTACAAGGACTACAGTGGGTCTACACCTTTGCTGACTCACCAGTATCACAATTTCTACAAGGACTACAGTGGGTCTGCACCTCTGGTGGCCCACCAATACTCTCTACCAGGACTGCAGTGGGTCTGCTCTGTGATGACCTACCTACCAATCTTCATCAACTTCGACTGACTCTGCTGTGGGTTTGCTCCATTGTGGCGCATTACCTGTCAGCATGTCAAGAGTCAGCACTGTCTTTCTGTTGGAAGGACAACACTACTTCTTCAAGACTGCATGGAAATCCACTACTTCTGTGTGCAATTTCTTTTACTAATGAGACTTTGTGAAAAAAACTGTAATTACTATTATGATGAATGATCAGGACTGTCTTTATGGACTGTGAGAAAATTTTAGCTGTTGACCAACATTGTATCAATAAGTGTGTGCATTGGATATCTTTGTTAGTGTAATTATGAAAAATTTTATCAAATCATTATTGGCCACTGGCCAAAAACATTTGTAAAATTTTTTGTGGGGAGCATGGGGGCTATGTAAGTAGGCTGTTTATGTTTTCTTTATGTAAGTTTGCTGTTTATGTTTTTTACATAGCACTCTGTATGAAAATCACTGGCTGTGCTGTGTGCAGTATGTGGCTAGTTTGCATTGTTGTCTGTCTGCCATTGTTGTCATGAACTGCTATAGCTGGATGTGAACAGCAGATAGCGGTGGGCAGTTGGAGGTGAGCCGCCAGCAGTGGTGGACGTGGGGAGAGAGATGGCGGAGTTTTGATAATCTGTAAGACTGAATGTCAATTATGAATATTAAGGTAAATACATTGTTTGTTCTCTATTAATATCTTTCATTTGCTAACTATCCCTATCAGTAGTTAGTACCTTCAGTGGTTTGAATCTTTTATTTAGCTGGCAGTAGTGGCGCTCGCTGTTTTGCAGTAGCTTGAGTAGCGAAGATTTTTGTGAGGTAAGTGATTTGTAAAAGGTATAGGTTAAAGTTAGTCAGGGCCATTGTTTTGTAGGGGTTATTGAAAGTCAGATTGCGTTGCGCTAAATAATATTGTGTGTCAGGTTAAGCACAGGCTTGTATAATTGTTCTAAGTGGACGTTTCACATGTAAAATTGTTCTAAGGGGACGTTTCATACTGAGACCAGTTAAAGACGCAGTAGGTCTCAGAACACCTGGAGTCTACGAAATACCTTGTGAGTGTGGCCAGAAGTACATCGGACAAACAGTGCGCACTGTGGAACAACGCAGGAAAGAAAATGAGAGGTATTATCGCCTACGCTATCCAGAGAAATCTGCGTTAGCTGAGCATGCGTTAGAAAACGGTCACCACCTAAAATTTGAGGATACCTCTGTCGTGGCTCGCACTAACGGCTTCTGGGACAGTTTAATAAAGGAAGTTACTGAAATAAAAATTACCGCAAACACCCTGAATAGAGACGGTGGCTTGCAGCTCAGCGCTGCGTGGGATCCAGCGATCACACTTTTGAAGGGGCACATCGAACGCCGACTCAAAACATGCCCATATATGGCAATCTCACGGGCACCAGTGACGTCACAGCCGGCAGCTAGCGTATATAATGGCGGACCAAGAGCCCACTGGCAGTCATACCACTTGACAATGGCCAAGGAGTGATTGGCCGAAAGCTCGTGTAGTTTTAAGCAATTGAGGCGGTTGGAAACCCGAGAATATTTTATTCAACGTTACCTCATAACTAATGAGCTACTATGGCACTTATTTCTCCCTCATTGCGCCATTGGTGCCTAAGACAGTACAGATCTATTATAATGGACTCGTGAGCTCAATTGCTATTTTCAGAATCGAAACGGCGCTAACAGACGAAGGAGAACAGACAGCTCGATTTTACCTCTTAGGCACTTTATCTGTCTCAAAAAGAAAAGTTCCACCCCTATCAACTCAACACAGGCAAGACTCTTTAAAAGCATTTGTTGCCTTGGAATGTATTTTTATTTTCCCCACAAACAAAGCATCATTTTGCATTTTGTTACATTTTTCCGCAGACTCTTCCGGAAGTTACATATTTACTGTTTTATACTATTAAATATGTCACCCTACAGTTTCCACAAAAATCGCCATCAAAATCAGTATGAACAGTTTACTCATCAGAAATAAGTTACCCATGCCTCAATGTGACCTCAGTTTCAGACTTTGATGTGGTGCGGTGAAATCTACGGACGCACACTGCTACGACGCTGTAATACCTTTCAACCTTGTTCTGTTCTACGGAAGCAGAAATAGCTTCCCAAAAATGAAAACGTTGTAGATGTGACATCTCAGTTTTCCGAACCACATAGACCCAAATTTAAAGATTTATCTGTGGAAACAAGGCGAGGACGTTAAGGTCATTTTGAGAGGTCTGTCACACTTATATCATGTGGAAAGGTCCGCCCGTTCTATATCGGCCAGCTAAGGCGTCACTCGGCGCGCGGCCGGCAGCTAATCGAAAGGCGCGCTGAGTTGTGCTTCGCGTTGCCAGGCAACCGACCGGCCAATGACGCGCCAACGGTAGCCTCGTGGCTGTCGCCCCTGCTAAGCGCTCACCACGTGACACTGACTTTATGAGGTGCAACGACGCCGAGAAACCTAATAAAATAAGCCTTCATTACACAAAACATCAAGTGTGCGCGTGTTTAAACGCTGCGTTTAGAAAATTGCCAGTGTATGAGGGCTGACGCTTTATATAACCCGCTGAGGTTTTCGAGGTTTTAGCAAAGTGGTGAGGCTTATCTTGAGAATCAGAATGAGGTGTGAGAGGTCCATAGCCCTCTGTCAGAAATGTCGGAATATTATCAGTTGATAAAATATTAGATTTCGAGTTGGAAGTATCAAGTTTACGAAACTTTGCTAATGAAGCCATCAGAGACCAAATCAGCATAACTATACCGAAAACACACTTCTGAGACGTCTGCGATACTTCAACATGGCGTTGCATAGAAGCCGTAGTGAGCAGTATGCATTTTTTCTGAGCAACGTGGCCACTAGCTGTAAAAAGGTTTACATGCAAGCTCCTCAGTTGAAGAAGGAAGTTGAACAGTAAAAATAAAACTAAATCCAAAAGGCAATGCTTCAACATTCCATCTCAGAGCACTAATGAGAATGAAGTCTATCGCAGGGTGTCATTTTAATACTCTCGTCTTATTTGAGATGCACCTGACCACTACAACGTAATGAAGCAACGTAGTTGAGAAATAATCGCAAACATGGTCTGTAATAGGCTGTAATGCGATGTTTATTATGCATCTGTAGGCTTGGATCCCCACAAATACAAAATTTTTATAGTTGAAAAACGTTGTAACTTGAGTGGTGCGTAGCTCTGATGTATGTGATAGCCATTTTCGATTCGTATGTGTTTACAAAAAGCTGCTTCTATTGATTTTCTTTCATTTAATTAACTTCTCTTTATATTTTAAGATGTTAGATTCTTCACTGCTTTCATCTGTTTTTACCGTGGAATAAGAGATTACATGAGTGATGCATTTTAATAGTCACGATGTAATTATGTTTTGGGAATTGACAAAATTGGTACTGCTGTACTGTATATTACTAACACTGTGAGATGTTACGTTACAAAATTGCTCTGTGTTCCATCAGCTAGCCGCACATGATTGGCGGTGTTGAATGAGACTGCTCCGGCAAAAAAGCTTGAACAAAAAATGAAGAAAATTAATACAAGAAATTTTTATCGGCTTTTGTATTAAAAACGACTTCCATCGAAGCAATTGAGCTTGAGAATACAATAGAGCGTCAACCCACGTGTGGCAGCTTACCCCCAATTCCAGAAACTAAGCCATTACTGTGATTAGGGTTAGCAGTTATCTTCTTGACAAAATGTGGCTCTGATATCACTATAATTGACAGAAAATCGTAGCTCTATTCCCCCGAATTAGATTTTACCTGTCTCATATAAAAAATGAACACAAAATGGATTAAGCTGATGAATCTCTACTACCGTAACTGATTTCAACAAAATTTAGACTTACGGAATACTTCTGTTGTATCAATAATCATCTGACGAGTTCTTTAATAGATCATTTCCGACAGCTGTGAACTTCACTTTGACCTCACAAATCTACCCCACCCCCAGCTCCAACTGCAAAAAATGTTACTGATTACACCCCTCTGAACTCATCCTAAGTAATTTCCTTGAAGGTTAAACAACTTTAAACTTTAACAATGCTTCATATTCCCTTTCTTCATCCATAAGAAGGTACAGTGAAACTTTTTTGTCACGACCGATTAAAATATGTCTCTCAACATACTCTTTTGATCCTATCTCTCACTAGCTTTTGACAAAGTGAACACAGACAGCAGAAACACATCGGCTCTGCAGCTCATAGCCTAACGATTGCAAAAAGTTCCATCAGAAACATTTTCTCGATACAGGTTTCTTTGAGTATTCCACCAGAATCGTCTTTCCAAACCATTCTTTTGCCAGCTTCTCTTTCCAGCCCCCAACATAAAAAAGTCTTTCGGCAGTGAAACCAGACACCTCGCCGAGAATACCTCGTTTTCAGAACTGGTCTACAGGTGCAATTTATCTTACAAAAAAATATTTTCGACGATCGCAGTCGTATTTCTTCACTCCACTTGAGCCAGTGAATTTCTATGGGAAATGCTGTCACCGGCGGCCTGCCATTGGAGACCACAGAGACGGGTTTGAAATATTAAATATTCCCGTTTAAATCACAGAAAATCATTATTAAGCCGTACGTCTGTACTTAAGAAGAAACAAGAACTGCCTATTGTGAAATATTTCCACATGTTATATCCATCACGCAGTGGTCGATAATTCAATTTTCTGCTTTCTTTAGCTAACTGACAAGTTTATTTTGTTAAAAAGGAAATCAAGTGTTTTCAATAATACTAGACGATTCGCTGGTATAGTTTAGCGACGAGTGTGATGGATTTTGAAACACGGAGATGAACAGAACCAGCATCGAAAAAGCGCGGCCGATTAACGACCGTTGATCTCGTGCTCGGGCCAGCCTCCATGAGGTTTTTAGGTGGTTTTACACGCTCCTCTGAGCAAATGCTGGGCTGGTCCCCTATCTCAGCCTCAGAATAATACGATGCACAAACACTTCAAATACCATAACAAACAGAACAAAGTTTGCATAATTTTCAGAGAGATGGGTCACACGACTTTTCCGCCTTAGATAACTGTTGACTATAGAGACTAGAAGCGCATCCGGCCACAAAGTTTAAAAAATGCCAAAATCCCGAAAACAGAGGATTCCTTACGACGAGATAAACTCGAGAAAAAAGTGTGGTTGTATAGAGCGCTACACACTACACTTCGGCAGACGGTTCATTGCAACTGGTGAACTGTAAACATTCGCGTTGTAGTTTTTGGTGATGGTAGTAGCTGAAACACGTCCCGAAATCAACACACTCATAGAAATGTGTGTATGTATGTACATGTGTGTGTGTGTGTGTGTGTGTGTGTGTGTGTGAGTGTGTGTGTGTCTTCCATATCTCCAGCTAAACCACCAGACCGATTTCAACCAAACTTGGTACACCTACTCTTACTGTCAGGCAGCAATCGCTGTCGGGGTAAGAACGATCTACCTATCACAGTTTAAGAGATCTTACGTCATAAACAATGATATGCTTGAAAAACTTCCGCATCATGCATGACGTAACTCTATTCGCAATAAATTTCGCAGGCACTATCCACATATGCCGCTAAATCCGTCTACAAAATTACATTATGGTACTACACAAGGTACTTCAAGAGATATGACGTCATAAACATTGAGACAGAAAATCTGCCGCATCATGGATGACGTTTAAATTAACTGCTTATTTGTTTCTAACTCTGATCGCAACATATTTCGCAGACAATGCCCACATATGCAGCTCAATGTATCTATAGAAATATATCGTTGTACGACACTTAGTTCAAGAGATATGACGCCACAAACACTGAGATGCGCGAAAAAATGCCGCATCATGCATGAGGTTTCAATACATTTATACAAAAGCGCGGTGTCTGTTCTTTCGAACATGTCCATAAAAAACAGACACGACGCATTCATACATTGAAAAGCCAAAGAAACTGGTACACCTGCCTAATATCGCGTAGGGCCCCTGTGAGCATGCAGAAGTGCTGTAATACGACGTGGCATGGTCTCGACTGCCATTGTAGCAGCAGTAACCTATCTGACAACTGCGCCATTTTTTTTCCTTTATTGCGATTTCGACACCTTTACAATAAAGGTAGGCCGGCAGCGGCCTATCTACGCCGCTCTTCGGCCACAGATAACACAGACAGTATAAAGAGAGACAGAAAACAAAACAAACATAGTGGATAAAAACGGTAGACAAACATATAAAAACACACGAAGCCGTTCACAGGGGCACTGTCCGAATAAAAAACGTTCATCACTGTACACAAACGGAGGAGACAGAAAGTACACACGTGAACGAAGGAGCACAAACGGAGAGACACTAAAGCACTGACGTGAAGACATACACAAGCACTGGCGACGATCTCCGGCGCATGAAGATGCACTATTCACGCACAAAGATGGGGACCTGCCAAAGGGAAGAGGTGCAGGTAAGAAGGAGAGGGGAGGGTGTTGATGCCAGAGGCAGAGGAGAAGGGAGGGGGAGGGGAGTAGGAACGGGGGGTAGTGGAAGCCCGGGGGGGAGGGAGGGAGGAAGAGAGGAGGGAGAGAGGGGGGGAGTGCCCCAGGGGAAAAACACAGGGGGAGGAAGGGGAGGATCAAAGTTGGTAGAAGGGCTAGATGGAGGGATGAGGGCATCATCAGGGAGTGGGAGTTGACGGAAGCCACCTTGGGCGAGGGCATGGAGTGTGGAGAGATGGAGAGCGATTGGGATGTGGGAGTACAGGTGCGGCAGCAGGCGGGGGTGGGAAAGGATGGGAGAGACAAGCGGGAGAGGGGGATAAAGTTTGCGGGAGGTGTAAAGGATCCATAACCGTTCGAGGGAAGGAAGGAGGTGCGGGAACGGAATTAAGCCATACAGGTTCCTCGTGGGGGAGGGGAGGAGGATGCGATAGGCAAGGCGGAGTGCATGGCGTTCCAGGATTTGAAGGGATTTGTAGAAGGTAGGAGGGGCAGAGATCCAGGTGGGATGGGCATATCAGAGGATAGGGTGGATGAGGGATTTATAGGTATGGAGGATGGTCACGGGGTCCACACCCCATGTGCGGCCAGAAAGGAGCTTGAGGAGGCAGAGTCGGGAGAGTGCCTTGGCTTGGATCGTCGGGAGATTGGGGGGGGGGGGGTGTCCAGGAGAGGCGTCGGTCGAGGGTGACGCCAAGGTACTTGAGGGTTGGGGTGAGGTTGATAGGACGGCCGTAGATGGTAAGATAGAAATCGAGGAGATGGAAAAAATGGTGGTTTTGCCTACAATGATCGCCTGGGTCTTGGAAGGATTGACCTTGAGCAGCCACTGGTTACACCAAGTGGTGAACCGTTCAAGATGGGATTGGAGAAGGTAAGGTGCTGGGAGCGCTGCAGGGTGGGGGCGAGGGCAAGGAAGGCGGTGTCATCGGCGTATTGGAGAAGGTAAAACTGCGCCAGACACTTGTCTTATATAGGCGTTGCCGACCGCAGCGCCGTATTCTGCCTGTTTACATATCTTTGTATTTGAAGGCTCATGCCTATACCAGTTTCTTTGGTGCTTCAGTGCATTATTGTTTCACCTCAATGCGCAATAAATGCACAACCTACAGTGCGGATGCACATTTACATTCGACCTCCAGCAGGAATCTAGAATTAGCGAGCATGGAGGACATTGAGGGGGTCTGCGGATAGGTGGGGCTAAGTGAGAATATAGGTCGGCCGGGGAGCGTGCCGAGATACGCCGTGCTTTTGCGATAAATACTGTGCCGGGTAGCGAAGTGGTTAACGTAACTGCCTACTAAGCAGGAGATCCGGGTCCGAGCTTTTCACTCATCACCCCTAATTCCGTAGAAAGTCCCGATGCAGCTGATCATTAGTTCCTATCCTTTCCTGTTTCCCTCTCCTCCTTCGATTTAAATAATATTTAATACATTTATTGCTTATTAGTGAGACACTCCTACAGTCACGTCAACTTACGGAACTATCTGCCACTTGACGGCGCTTTTGCCAATTTTCAACTGCGATGCGCAGACAGCTATAAGAGAGAACAATATCCGTCTATAGAGCAATGAAGAGACGTTGTCACAGACACGTGTACAAAATCGCATTGTAGACACGTGAACCAGATGTACTTATTCATTTGTACCTTATCCATATTTCTTTGCACGATTTTCTCATACTTTCAAAGGTGTTTTCACAACTACATGGAAATTATTTTTTTTTTGTACTACACTACAAAAACAGTCCATTTTTTGTTTTCGTTTCCAAAGGAAAACTGGAAAAATGAATACAAGGGCAATGCGAGGATTTTCAGCCAATAATGTAATAAATAAATACTAAGCCATCTGGACAGCACGATTCACAGAAGCAACGAAAGTTCACTAACTTCAAAATGGCTCAAATGGCTCTGAGCACTATGGGACTTAAATTTTGAGGTCATTATTCCCCTAGAACTTAGAACTACTTAAACCTAACTAACCTAAGGACATCACACACATCCATTCCCGAGGCAGGATTCGAACCTGCGACCGTAGCTGTCACGCGGTTCCAGACTGATGCGCCTAGAACCGTTCGGCCACTCCGGCCGGCTCACTAACTTCAATTACACCTTTAATTAGAGTACGTGGATTACTGACTTTGAATGTTCGATGCGTATCAGAAATTGTCTTTCACTTTGACAGCAAAGAAGTAAGGCTTTTTACTGATGGAAAATGCGTATATCCTCAAAGAAGATCACACAATTTTCCCATTTGTCAATATAATTTTCGGTTACTAATGAATTAAATGATTCAGGATCGAACAGTCCAGGTAGTACCACCGATTGACAGTGTCTACCGGGCCCGTTGGACATACAAACCGGCAGGACACCAGTGGTCTGTTCGATCAACAAATACGCTGGGAGAAACCGAAGAATCACATTACATGTTTCACGCTTAACAAAAAATGGTTCAAATGGCTCTGAGCACTATGGGACTTAACATCTATGGTCATCAGTCCCCTAGAACTTAGAACTTCTTAAACCTAACTAACCTAAGGACAGCACACAACACCCAGCCATCACGAGGCAGAGAAAATCCCTGACCCCGCCGGGAATCGAACCCGGGAACCCGAGTGTGGGAAGCGAGAACGCTACCGCACGACCACGAGATGCGGGCTCACGCTTAACGAGATCTATTTTAAGAAAAGTTAGTTTTTTTTTCAATCTCATCATCTTACTTGTTTGTGGAGTTCTGGCGGTTAGTTATTTTGGTTTCTCAAATTTATTACAGTTAGATGCCGTAGATTTGTAATTGAATCTTAAAATATCCTAGTTAGTATTCAACAAGATGTCCGAAACTATTGATAACCACCTGTAATTCCCGAAGTTCAAACTTTATGGGAATAGTAGAATGTTTTTCGGGTAGGATGTTCCTCTTAATAAATTCAGTTATGGGCACAAATGAAAAGTTCCGTACTCTCAGAGACTCCGAAAGCATACTTGTCTTCTTTGTCGCTGAATGCGGCAACGCGGAATCTATTCGTGTTTCTGGCGCAGTCAGCGAGCATTGACTACTAAAACCAGAAAATTACCACTCATTTCACGCTATATAAACACGTCTGAAGCGACCAGAATTTATTCATAATGCAGTCCAAACGCGGCTGCTAATGCCGTAGCGTGAGAGCAGTTGCTGCAGAACCTGCCATCTGAACAGAACTGTCTCATTTAAATATGAACTACCCAAAACTGTTTGAATGACGTGCATCACGAAAAGCACAAAATTGGTAAGTAGCTAGTCGGGTAACATTGCACACTGCTTGAAAGATGATCGTTGAATTATGTCGTATTCTGGGTAAACGCAGAAACTGTGGCGAAACCTTGATCTGTTCCTTGTACGTCGGACACGTTATTGTTCTTGCCTGTGGTTCTTCTTAGGAGAGGATCCACTTACCCGCTAGCTGTGTATTGCTCTCACTGAGGTTACCGTTTCATGTGACGTCAAAACGAGGAAACAAAGAAGATGAACGTACCACTAGTAAGATCACGCGAACTAATTCTCCGTGGCTATTTGTTACTGTCCTCCCACGTAATTTATTAAGTTGCTACACCGTCTGCGACTTACTGTTCGTTCACAATGTGGTTATCTTGCTTGAACAGTTCTCTTGATATAACGCTATTTTTGGGGCTCCCTGATTCTGGTGTGTCATTTGCGGCGTACTGGCCCGCTTGCGACTTCCAGTAAGTGTTGGATACCTGTTAAGACTGGTGTTCCAGCAGTCAGTCGCTTAGAAAAATATCGTATTTGCTGTACTGTGGCCGGCCGGAGTGGCCGTGCGGTTCTAGGCGCTGCAGTCTGGAGCCGAGCGACCGCTACGGTCGCAGGTTCGCATCCTGCCTCGGGCATGGGTGTGTGTGACGTCCTTAGGTTAGTTAGGTTTAATTAGTTCTAAGTTCTAGGCGACTGATGACCTCAGAAGTTAAGTCTCATAGTGCTCAGAGCCAACTGTACTGAGTGTTGACTCTGCTCTCAGTTTATACTTCTGGAATTGTCAGGCACCCGCGGAAGGTCGTAGTTTTTTTAATGAAGTTATCTTTCCGGCCGTTGACCGTAATGTTTCATTATTCGCCACACGATTGGAATTTCGACATTTAGGCCACTGTAA